>NW_021320001.1:410963-425830 GCF_001605985.2 Dendrobium catenatum | reverse complement strand
TGGTGGAAATTGATAAGTAGGAGGGGCACCAGCATAAGGTGGGGGTGTGTAGTATGGGTAGAAAGGAGTACTCTGCCCGGGATCTGGTGAAGGAAATCGGGGGTCTACTGAGTAAAACTGCGGGCTACTGGCTCCAGGAGTGGGTAAAGGCTGTGTAGCAGGTTGAGACAAGGTGGTCCCCTCAGTACGTACTGTCCTACCTGGTCCAGCTGTAGTGATCTTCTTAGTGCGTCTGTTAAAAATATTTTTTATCAATCCTCTACTAGGCTCTTCACCTGAAGCCATATGCACATAAATAAAAAAGAAATATTAAAAACATGAGTTATAATAAAAATTTAAGAATAAATAACACAGAAGTAACAATAAAATAAATGCAGTGAAGTAAAATACAGGGAAGTTAAATAAAATGCATTGCAGTAGCAAAAATAAATTAAATTTACCTTACGTTGTTAACTCATCATTTATTGATTCACTTTCATCAGATGATACACTCCCAGCACTATCAGATTCATCATTACTTTCCTCTATGGTTAGATCTACCTCCTCTAACTGCAACTCGTTCTCATTAATTCTGATTTGTTCATCTACATTGATTGAGAGATTTTTTAAATTAGACATAAACTCTTCTTGATGTTCTGATGGTATCGAAGTGGTTTTCTCAATTACTCCTCTTGGTTTTGTCTTCATAACTACCAGCCAATCCTGTTTGCCTCGTATTCCGCTTGGATAGTTAACATAATAGACTTGAGGTTCCTGACTAGCAATGATGAATGGATCAAACTTTCCATATCTCCTAGCCCGCTTTACTTATGTTATACCGTAAATTGAATGAACTTTCGTGCCTGTATTTAGTACTGGATCAAACCATTCACAATTGAAGAGATACACAGTATTCCTGTGACCGGGATATTCAATCTCTAATATTTCTTATAATACCCCGTAGTATTCAGAATCATCCGCTAATGCCAGAATTTTTTGTCTTCCTACATTCACACCAATTTTTTGTTTGGAATTTATAACCATTGACCACAAATATTTGATAATATTTTACTAATCTATTTGGTCCCCAAGCTAACAAAGATAACCTTGAATACTGCAAACTGTCTTCAGTGTGTACCTTTAAATATACAAGATGTTATTAATATTAATTGCAGACATAACTCATCAAGTAAGAATAATTATTCAAAATACATCGTATTTTTAAACCAAGCAGTGAATTCTTTTTTCACTATCTTCTGGACTTCTCCTTCTTCTGATGTACTAAGACCATCAATGAACCTCCTACAAATTCACATCTTGAGTTTATAATCAAGTTTAAAAGAAAATCGAAAATATAAACAACTTAACTAATACTTACTCGAGATACGGCTCAACTTCATCACAGTTAAGCAAGATGTACAATGTGATCACTGTCATCTTCTTATCGGTCAAATAGCGCATGGTGCTAGCGCCTAAAGGTTCCCCAATTCCACTGAATACAGATATATTAGAAGATTTACCAATATTTTGAGATGCAGAACTTTCACCTGATTGAGACATTGTTTCAAAATAATACGAGCAAAACTGAGTTGTCTCGTATGTTAAATATGCTTCACAGATAGAGCCTTCGGGTCGTGATTTGTTCTTAGCGGTCTTCTTAAGTTTATTTAAATATATCTCAAAAGGATAAATCCACTTATACTGAACAGGTCCACCAACCATAGCCTCATATGGTAAATGAACAGGTAAATTCTCCATAGAGTCAAAAAAGCTTGGAGGAAATATTTTCTCAAGTTAACACAAAATGAATGAAATTTGTTGCTCCATAAGAATCGAATTCTCTACATTTAATTTAGATGAGCATAAATCTTTGAAGAAAACACTTAACTCGATCAAGGGCTTTAAAATCTGATTTGGCAGATAACTAAAAGCAGTGGATAGTAGACATTACATGAAGATGTGACAATCATGATTTTTTAATCCGAATAATCTCCTTGATCTTATGTCAACACACCTGCTTAGATTAGAAGAATATCCATCAGGTACTCGTAAAGTCTTCACCCATTCACAAATTGCTCGTTTTTGCTCTAAAGTTAATGTGAATGGAGCTTTTGATTTGAGAAATTTTTTCGCTCCACCATCCTTCAATTCCAAAGCTTCACTTCTACAAATCTCTTTTAAGTCCATCCTTGCTTTTATATTATCTTTGGATTTCTCTTTGATGCTCATAACTGTATAGAAAATATTATCAAAAATATTTTTCTCTATATGCATAACATTTAAATTATGTCTAATCAAGTTTGTTCTCCAATATGGCAATGACCAAAAAATACTTTTCTTGTTCCAATTATGGTTGACACCATATTCTGGCGATCTGAACTCAGCTAATGTTGGAGATTCCATTATGGTGGAAAAGAACTTTACTCTTTCAAAAATTTCTTGACTACTGAATCTTGGAGGAGGCTGAAACATCACCATTTTATTTTTAGTAAACGCTTCTTTATTTCGCCTGAAAGGATAACTTTGAGGCAAAAATATTCGATGACAATCGAACCAAGTGTTCTTCCACCATACTTTAAAGTGAATGATTTTATATTTTTCATATAATATGGACAAGCTAACTTGCCTGAAGTGTTCCAACCTGAGAGCATATCATATACAAGAAAGTCACCAATTGTCCAAAATAATGCTGCTCTTAGTGTAAAATTTTATTTGGTGGAGATATCATATGTACTTACTCTATCTTCCCATAATAAACTTAAATCACCAATCAAAGGTTGTAAGAATACGTCAATCTTCAATTTTGGATTATGTGGCCATGAAATTATAAGTGACAGAAATATATAAGGAGTAGTCATACATAACTCTGGAGGAAGATTGTAAGGAGTGAGTATCACAGGCCAACATGAGTACGGTGTAGCCGACTGACTGAATGGAGTAAAACCATCTGCGCATAAACCTAATCTGACATTTATTGGTTCTGTCGCGAATGTGGGATGTGTACGATCAAAGTGCCTCCAAGCCTCTGCTTCTGATGGATGTGTGATAACACCTTGTGGAATGTGATCATTATGCCATCTCATATGTGCAGCCGATCTCATGGATGCATATAGCCGTTGTAGTCTTAAAATTATTGGAAAGTAGAACATTCTACTAATAAGCACATCCTTCTGCTTCATTCTATTTTCAGATTTTGGTTTAAATCTTGGTGCATTGCAATGATGGCATGCAAATTTTGAGATATCTTCTTTAAAGTATAACATGCATTCATTCATACAACAATCTATCTTTGTGTATGTCAAACCAAGTTGGGAAACTAACTTCTTTGTCCGATATAGATCTGCAAGAATTAAATTATCTGTCAGATTGGTTTCCTTAAGCAGGCCAATGAATTGATTAAAACATTCACGAGCAATATTATATTCAGCCTTGATGCTTAACATCTTCACAGCAACAGATAATTCTGAGTGAATTGTGCACTCTTTCCAAATTGGTTGATGGGCAGCATGCAATAAATCATAAAAATTTTGTGCCTCCGTATTCAATAACTCTTATGCATTTTGTTCAGTTTGTATTCCAGTTGCATCATAAACTAATTTCTCAAGATTTGGTCGGATATTTTCAGCCTTAGTAAAATTACTACTTGTAGAAGGACCGCATTGATAATCAAATTGTGGCTCATACTCACCATGAGAAGTCCAATACCAATACCGTGGCATGAATCCTTTGCGATACAGATCAATAGTTACATCATATGGTTCTAGGTGCACTAGATTTTTGTGTTTAGAACATGGACATCAAAACTTTCCTTCTGATATGAAGCTGGGTAATCGCTTCGCTTGCTGAATGAAAAAGTTCACCTCATTAATGAATTCATCTGTTAATGTCTTCCGACCTTGAGATAGTCGGTTATACATCCAACTTCTTTGATTTCTAATATCCATAACCTACATATAAGAGCAAATAAGTAATGGATTATCGTGCTTAAGTAGATCTAAAATTGATTATATATAGATGTAAAAAAATAGGGTGCTTGTAGAAAATTATGATCATTTAGCATTGTCTCTAAGAATAAAGGCACTCATTCACGTACATGAGCTTCCTCATCTCTACAATACTTTTCTATCAATCACACAATAGGCCATAAGTATTGTCTCCATTTAGCATTAATGTCTCTAAGATTAAAGAGCATCCTCATCTCTATATGTATTCCTCCACTCATGGTTTAAAATTGCGCAATATGAGGCTCGCCTTGAGGCCCGCCTTTGTGTAGTTCCAGTAAAAAATGCCTCGATGCTTACGACTCGAGTGTTTTTTATGAGGCTTGCGCCTCAACTTGGTTGAGGCCCGCCTCGCCTCACTGGCATGATGCTTATGCCTCACGCTTTATATATTAAAACTTATATAAAACTTGAAGTAAATGCCCGACATTGGATATGTGATATGTCATTGCTATTTATTTTTAGAAATTGAAATTTTATGTTAATGAAAAAAATATTGGGATTTGGGAAAGATAGAATATTGAGTTGAACTATATTTCATGTTGGCTTACGCCTCAAAACGCCTTGAGACTTACGCCTCGCCTCACGAATGAAAAACGCCTCAATACCCGAATACACAATTTTAAACATTGCCTCCACTTTAACCAAACAACTTGAATATGCTTTGTAATCACCTCCAAAACTAATACATAAAAAATGTGCTTATTGTAAACCTTTGATACAAAGCATATTTTTTCTCTAATACTACTAATCTTTTTTCTCTAGCATCATCAATGGTATCAAAGTGAAACCAAGACCCATCCTTTCTACCACAATCTCCTTTTAGCACATGATCTCATCAGCCTCTACTCCTAAACCCTAAACTAATTGATTTTTTGGTACTATCATAATATCTCTTTCAAAATCTAGGCTCAATTACATTCAATGTAAGTTTAAAGCAAAAAAAGATAAGCTAATCATTTATGTTATCCAACTGAAATAGGAAAAAAATTCGTCCAAAGAAACAAAAAAAAAAAAAACCTTCCGTTCCGTCGAGATCTCGAGCGTCGGCGAAGATGAACGCGACCACGAAAGCTAGGATGCCTCAGCGAAATCCGGTGACCGTCGGCAAAGTCCAGTGACCGTCGGTGACGGTGATCTACGGCGAGCGACGGAGGGCGACGAGCGAAACAGGCGAGGTGAGAGAACGGAAGAAAAGAAGTGACGGGCCAGAGGGGCTCGGTCTCGAAAAATAGGGCTTTCGCAGGCGGATTTTCCGGCGTCAACTCCGCCGGAGATATTTTAGGCGGAACCTGCGCCGGTTATATTTCGTTGAGTTTAAATACCCCGACGTCATATCCACCAGAAAGCGCGCCGGTGCTTTTCCGCCGTAACATGAGACGGAAATGGTAAAATGTTGGTTTATGCCGACGCTGATACCGGTGCAACTGACGCCGAAAAAGTTCTGGCGTAGTTTGCGTCGAAAAATCTGCCGTAGATTTTTCGTCGCAATAATGCGTCGTTACCTGCGCCGCGCTAACCAGCGTGGAATTTTCCGCCAAAAAGTCTGATGGTAATCGCATGTTTTCCTGTAGTGAAAATATATTTTTATATAGCATTTCTTATAATCTCTTAGGGGTTGTTTGGTAATAGGATTTATAGAGTATTTGATCAGGATTAAGCTTAAATCCTGCCAAATGGGATTTATGCTCGACGTAAATCAAACGGTGGAATAAATCCTCTGTTTCCCTCTTTTTGTATGCTGCATATCAATTTTGATAGCCACCAAGCCCTTTTTAGATTTGGAATATCTAAATTTAGTAAACAATTCTTGAGCAAGCAATATTTGATCAGACATAAGCCATCCTTTAACAAAAGCATACTGAACTTCAGAGATAATTTTTGGAAATAAATAACTCATCCTATTTAATCTCACTCTTGCCACAATTTCATAAATGGAATTGCAAAGACTAACAGGCCATTAATTTGAAGGTATCAAAAGACTTTTCTCCTTTGGAATCAACACCATATTTGTCTCCAAAAAGGGCACACAAAACCAGAGTTGTAAAAAGAACTTATAGCCATCCACACATCATTTTAAATTATCGACCAATAAGATTTAATAAAGGAATAAGTAATCCCATCATTACCTGGAGACTTCTTAGCACCCAGTTTCTTAATAACATCCTCCAGCTCTTCTTTTGAGAATTTTTTGTCTAGTATCCTTATATCACTATCATCAAGCTGTTGAAAGAGTTGCTACTTAGCTTTATATATTTTACATTCTTACAACTTGTATATTTTGATGATTCCAAATATTATTGTTTTGATAATTATTTTCTCCTAACATATTTTGGAAGAGTTGTTTTTGTTCTTGTGTGTACTAATATTTCAGGGAAATCATACTCCAGATTGTTGAAGACTTCAAATCAAGATCTGCTTAAAATATTTTGTAATATTGGAGTCTATATTTTTCTTTTATTCGAGTCTAAGAGAGTGTGATTGTAATTGAGTAACTTAGCACACACACACACCGGGGGAGAGTTAAAATTCATAATTTTTTAAAACTGATCGTACAGTACAAATCATGTTCGTATGGGATGATCTGATCAGTTAAACTCCCAAACGAGAAAAAGAACGAATAGAGAGGGTCAAAATTTTTTCTAAGTACTATTCGTCCAAACGATATTTTTCATTCATTCCAGGACAATGGGCTCTAGATGCATTCATTCAAATGATATTTATCATATGTCCCAGGATGATTCTCTCTGGATGCATTAGTCTGGATGATAATTATCATTCTTCCCAGGACGATGGGCTCTGTAATATATATATATAGCGGGATATGATGTTCTAACCATGCTATATAATTTTTGTGTTCTTAAATATTAGCATAGGTAGAGAAATATAAAGTTTATCGTCTTAACTTTGTACAAAGATCTAACATATAATCATATAAGAGAGAGGGTGCAACATTTAAATAGACACTAAGATTTTTATGTGAAAAACCCTGAATAGGGAAAAAATCATAGGGTCTGACCTAGTTTGAATAAATCCACTAGTATTTATGATAGATTATAAATGAGGCTCTTCTTTGGGGGGAAGGTCTTGGCTTGATGTAACAAGTATACATCATATAGAGTGCATTACATGGTGGAATAAAAAGAATCAGTATTGATATGATCGTTTGGTCAGCAAGATCAAAGTCTGCGAGCGACGAAGGTCGGGAAGACCGTTGTCTAGTAATGGAGGTTGGAAGGCCCATAATCGACAAAAGAGATCGGAAGGACCGTATTTGGTGGAAAATGGAGGTCGAAAGGATAGTTATTGGCGGGCGACGAAGGATGAAAAGATAGTTGTATGTCGACGGAGATCGAATTGATCGTAGTCGGTGGGCGACAGAAGTCGAAAGGGCTGAAGTCGACTGGCGGTGAAGGTCAAAAGGACTTTACTTAGTGGGTGATGGAGGTTGGAAAGATCGTAGTCGGTGGGTGATAGTGGTCAAAAAGAATATTGTTTGGTGAAGGACATCGGAAGGTTTGTTGACAGGCCGAAGTCGGATCCGGAGTCACCTATCGCTAGAAATCTAACGACAAGCAGAAGTATGATGAAAGTCTGATGATAGACATAAGTCCCGTAACATGTGAAAATTTGGCATCAATTAGAAGTCTGATGTAAGTTTGACGACGGACAGAAGTCTAGCGATAGGTGAAAGTTCAGTGTCGAGTAGAAGTCCGATGAAAATATGACGATGGACGAAAGTTTGGGACGGACGAAAGTGGCGTTAGATAGAAATCCGACAAAAGTACGGCGTCAAGTAGAAATCTGACGAAAGTCCGGCTACGGGCAGAAGTCCAGTGTCGTTCGGTAGCCGGGAGGTGGTCGAAGAGGAGACTGGTGGCATGATAACTCTTCCTTCTCTTCTTGTTTGGGCTCCCTTCCTCCTTACTTCGGCCCCCTTTAGGGTCTATTTATAATTTTATGAGAGTGACATGACTAATAAATATGATGAAGATCAATGGTAAATTGTGAGTGGTTTGAATTGACGGATGATGTTGAATCCCTTGATTGTGGGTTGTTTACTAGACATTTAAATGTCTTAATGATATCAAAATTTGATGATCTTGGGCTCGTTAGATTTGTCTCGTCGAGCCGCTAGATTCGTCTATAAGCATGTCATATTTGAAAACTATTTGGTAATCCAAATTATAGATTGAACCTTCTAATTGCACTTCGGTTCTTCGATTTAAACCCATTTGGGCTCATATTGAGTCGAATATGGTGTCATTGGGTTCGTATTTTCGAGACGTTCAGTTCGACTGTAAGTTTGTTGAAATTGGAATTAAGATGGTCGATTTAATTTTTAAAGTTCCCAACTTGACTTTGCCTCGAGATTCATGCCCGCTCAAGATAATTTTTTGATGATATATCGATAATTATTGTAATTTTTTTCTTATTTCTTATAAAATCAATCTTATAGTACTCAAGTCCCAACTAGAATCTATAAATAGGGAGCTTAGAGATGAGCTTAATTTACATAATTTTTTGTACTCAATTTCATATTTAAAAAATCTCATAATTTTTTTTTTTTTACTTTAAAATGCACTTTTTCTCTATATTTTTAAAATCTCTTTTCACAGTTTTTTTAAATATAGTTTAGTGTTTTTTTTTTGAATTAAATAATATAAATATTTGTTAACTAGACATGTAAAAAAAATCGTATAATTTTACTGAACAAAACTTATTTTATAAATTTCAAATACATTACATTTTCATTTAATTCATACGGTTACACAAATAAAAAACAATATTATTTTCCCGAAAATATCATAAACCCACCGGCTTGGCGGCGCACCACCACTTTTATTCAAACAGTTATTACAGTATAAAACGCGCGTCAAAGGCTCAATCTTCTCACTCAAGAAACTAACGAAATTGACACCCCCGCAATAGTCACCGCTCCTGTACGCGGCACGAGCGTCACCACCACGCTATCGTCGCCGGTCGCCCCAATATCCTGGAGCAACTCCGTTATACACAGCTTAAGAGTCGTCTTCATCGTATTTTTCTTCCCCTGATGATTCAGATGCGGCACTTGCGCGAAGCTCCCCGCGCATTCCGACACCGCCGGCCTCAACACAGCAGCCGAAGACGCGTTCACATACACATCAAATTTATTGTAAACTGTACTGTCAAACTGGATTCCTTGCACTTCCAAAACCTCATACTCATTGCCTGTCCTCCCCGACGTCGGCGGCCTACTCACGGTCACCGTCACATTCGACTTGTCAAGAGTAACCGGGAAAGTCGGCTCAACGGCCGGCCTAACCGGCCTTCCAGTTCCGGCAGGTGCCGATTTCGCATTCACCCACGGGTTATCCACGTTTTGATACTTGTAACGCAATAGCTCCGTGTTGAGGCAGTCTCTTACCTGTCAAAAAATTAAGCTTATTTGAAAAAAAAATAATTTTGTAAAAAAATCAAATACAACAACAACATCAAGCCTTTATTCCACTAAATGGGGTCGGCCACATGAATCCTTTTTTTTTTCATTGTGTTCTATTAAAGATCAAATTCTCATTTAAATCTAATAAAGAAAGGTCATTCATAATATTTTCTAACCAAGTCTTTTTAGGCCCACCTCTATATTTCTTAACATAAGTCAAATCTAATACCTCTACTCTTTCAACCGAATCATTGAAAGGCCGCCTTTTTATGTGACCAAATCATCTAAGGCGACTCTCTATAATCTTATCTTCAACTAGAGCTACTCCAACTTTTTCACGTATATGCTCATTTCTTATCCTATCTCTAAGGGTAAAGTCACTCATCCACCTGAGCAAAAGATTTTTTAACAAATTTGATCCTAAAGTCCTACATAAGGGTTAGAGCTCAAAATGAATGTTGTCGTTGAAAGTTTAAGCTTTTAAGAAAGAGAAGAAAAGACATAATTTTTAATTGGAATTTATGCTAATTAATAATTAAGAGTTGTAATTTATAAGAAATAATGAATTTTGTGTGACAAATTACCTTTACTCTAACTAACTGTGCGTTCTCGTCGTAGAAGAGGAAGCCGGCGTCGAGCCAATCGGTGTCGGTGAAATCCTGGCGCTGGCCGCCGAGAGATTTCCATACGTCCCAGAGGCGGTCGATGTTTGAATGGTGGGCGAAGAAGATGGGGTCGCGGGCGGCTGAGTAGAAGACGCCCATGTCTTCACGGTTGGGCTGGCGCGAGTCGCCGGTCCAGAGATGGACAGTGCCGTGTGGGACGTTTTCGAGCGAACCGGCGCCGGGGTCGGGCTGGTCTCCGGCTCGGAGGGCGGCGCCCAAGAAGAGCTCGGAGGTCGGACCGTTGGAGACGACTTGTCGGTACATGATCTTGAGATTATCGTCGATTAGCTGCTGGCCGCTGTCGGGCGATGTGTCTAAGCTGAAGTCGAGGTCGATGATGGTCGGAGGCTGGTGGGCCGGGTCGCGGAGAGCGTCGTAGAGGGAAGAAGAAGCTGCAAAGTCAATTGTAATATACATTGTTAATTCATATTCATATAAATATATTATGTGATTCTTTATGTTTATTTAGGGTATCTTTGGGACTGCTCTAATTTTTTATAATTTCAATTGCAAATATATTAACTTAACTATTATTGTTATAAAAATCAGTTTTTTTCTATAAATTTTTTTTAATTATGAGATAATTTTAGCAAAAATAAAATTATAATTATTATATGAAAAGCAAAACGGCTAGAAGTTGTGCCAAATAGACCTTTAGTGCTAAATTTATAGATGGTTCCAAAAAATTATAATTTGTTAAATATTTTTTAAAATTTTGAATTAAATATGTTCGCTAAATTTTTTATGAGATGAGCTTTAAATAAAATATTAAATTTAAGTTGTGATTAGTGGAATATAAATTTGTTTAATTTTTAATATTTTGAACTCACCTTAAGGAAAATTTTATGCCGTTTAAATTTATTCTCATTAAAATTAAATTCATAAAAAATAAGTTTAAATATTTATTTAAAATATCTTATTTTGATGAATTTTTTTCTGAGGCAGAATGATCATCCTAATTTTTTTTCAAGAAGTCAACACATAAAAGAGAAATATGCACACCCTAATAAATTATGGTGACTTTTCTATTATGTGGATAAAAATATATATTTATTAAATTTATTTATTATAAAGTTATTATTAAAGTTTATAAACGTACATATTGAGTATTCACCATTCACTAAAACGGTGGGTAAGATGAAAAATGTTGCTAATGATATTAATTTTAATTTATATTACAAAATACAAATAAAACTACTTGATATTAAATTATATTTTTATCTATGGTATTACTTTTCTCTGTAAATAAATTCAAAATAAAAATGATATTTTTTAATCCTAGTAACCAAAATTAATAAAAAAAATTCTTCTTTCACCAAAATTTATAGTTGTGATAAGCTACTTACATAAAAAAATTTATAATAAAGTGAGTTTAGTTAACAATAATGTTTTATTAGATTCAAGTGTGTGGGTTTGAGATGAGGCTAAAACAATATTGTAAGAAATTAGTTCAGGATAATTTGACCTTGTTTTTATGAAGATAATATTAAAAAATTAACATGATATTTGTTTTACTATTTTTATCATGTATTTATATTAAATATTTTTAATATTTGTAAATTTTTCTGTAAATTAAAAGCATAAAATTTTGTACTGTTTAAATATATTAGCAATATAATATGCCAATATTTTAAAGCCTACCTTATTAAAATTGGCTCAATATATTCTCACTTAAAAAAAAAATTCAATAGTAATTTTACCAATTTTCTCTTAAATTCTATCCATTTTTTTGGTCATCAAAGTATTCCTCTTACCAATATAAATTAAAAAAAAAAACCAAATAAAATCATGTGCGATAGCTAATTTCATTGATAAAAAGTTTCCAAATTATTATCAAAAGTTTATCATAGAAAATGTTTATTTCAATTTTGTTGTTTTGGCGTTCAAATATTAAAAAAAATATATTTTTTTTTGTAGAAAATCTTGCGATCAGTGACAGTCGAAGTACTTGGTGTATAGATGGAAGGCAATTGCATCCCGTCCGGCGAATCCCAGTTCCAGAAGGGCAGCGCAAAAGTGTCATCGCCAATAAGCTTTCCAAGAATACGCTCATGGAAATAGAGGTACCATCGGTGATACGGGAAAAAAAGCCAGCAGTTGTGGACCTGAAGCTCGACGCCGGGAAACCCAACCTGGTCGTAAGCGCCGTCACAGTAAGCACAGTGTACGTTGGCCTGCTGCATGAAGTTCCTCGGATCGTCGGCGGGGAGATTCCTCATCAGTTCAACAGCTTTGTTGTATTTGGCCACATACTCTGCGTCGACGAGGTGGGCGGCGGGGCGCACTCGGAGAGGCGAAGAAGCCGGCGGAGGAGTAAAGTCAACGATAGAGTTCACCGGAGGGCAGCAGTTTACCGGCGTGGCGCCAGATGGAAAATCAGCAGGTCCACACTGTGTTAGATCAGGCGGTTGGACTGGTGCGCCGATGGCAAGGCCAGTGGCTGTGCCGTAGAGGCCGCCGAGGCCAATGAGGATGTTACGGCGAGAGGAACTGCCATTGGCAGCATCCGCAATATCGTTTTTTGAAGCTAAAGCTCGAAAGGAGAGTTTTTTGGGATGGCGGACGATGGTTTTCCTGGAGTGGAGGAGGAAGGTTTGGTTTTGGAAGGTGCGCGAAGAGGAGATGATGGGTTTTGAGGAAGTAATAGATAAGAGCGTCGTCATTGGCAGAACTTGCTTAGCTTGCTGAACTAGACGATGGTGATAGCTATTTATAGGGAGAAAGCTAGGGAAGATTTATAATTTTAAAGTGTTTTTTGTGATTTTAGTACTGCAAAACATAAAAAATATAAATAAAAAATTTATAAGCCTGCATGAAAGTATCTCTCAATATATAGTAGCTTCAATATTTGATATGATTTAAAAATCCAATTACAACTTGACCTGAAAATTTCGGGTTATGATCAACTCTGATCGGAAATGGGTCGGGTTTGGGTTTAACAATTCGACCGGTTCCTAAAATCTGGTCAGGTTCTGGTTAATCCTTTTGACCCGAAAGTGACCTGTTTTGACCCGAAAAGTTGAGATTGATCCGTTTTCAACCCATTCTGACATGAAAAATGAAGTTTGATCCGTTTTTTTGCGTAAACTAGCAATTTTTTTCACGGTCCCAGGTAATTCGGATTGTGTCAAGTTGACCTAGGCCCGAAGCAGGGTCGGTTTCGAGTTGACCCGAATAGTGCCAGGTTAATTTCGGATTCGGGTCGAACCCGACCCGTGACCCGAAATTGACACCCCTGAATATCTGAATATAGAAATATACGGGAGGTGTGTACTTGGCTAGCTGGATTCTGCTTTTACAGGTTTCGTATTCTTAAGGGATTTGTGCTCCTGAAATCCACTAGTTGGACTTTGCTTTTAGAGGTTTCGTGTTTTGCTGAGATTTGCCATTAGATCAAAATAAATAAAGTAAGATAAAAGTACTGGTGTTGGTTCGAGCAGATAGCAAAGTCTCGATGGAAAGACTCAGAGATCATTTGAATTTTCAGAGATATTAAAACATAAATGGTAAAGGAGGACTTTAGCAGCTACACTATCTCAGCAAGAAACCATTAAAACCCAAACGATGAGATGGGCTTAAACATTAAAGAAGTTTGAAAATTGGCGCAGTATTGTATGTCACTATCGCAAGTGCGAGTATCGTTGAGAAGGAAAACACTGAGGGTGTTACATATTCTGAAGATGGAGTCGCAAATCGCAATCTTCTGAACAAACTTAATTCATAAGCCTCAGCCAAATACAAAGAAGAAGTCACGTTAAGTACATGATGAAATAAAATGAAAGGATCCAAATAAGGGAACCAAGAAAAAGATAAAATTACATTGAAGGTAAGTAAATAGTAACTTCGGTGTAAGCTAAGTAGCTAAGAGATGAAATACAAACAGAACTAGTGAAGTAAACGGTGAAATTCTCTTAGTTTGATTATATATATATAATTTATCTTCATTAAACACGTATCCAGAGGCAAAATAAAGTTAAAAACTTTCAAAATTAAATTTGGATCCATCCGAACTCCGATTTCAATAAGTGTATAGTCAAGTTGAACATCTCAAAAAGTAGAACCAAACGACACCAAATTCGACCTAGTTCGAGCCCAATGGGCCCAAATCAAATACCCAAAGCACATTTGGAAGGTTCAAATCATAAATTGGACGACCAAACGATTTTCAAATGTGGCATGCTTATAGTCGAATTGAGTGGCTCGACGAGAAGAATTCAATGAGCCCAAGATAATCAAATTCTGACATCATAGGTCACTCAAATACTAAATGAATGATCCATGATCCAGGGAATCGATATCGGCCGTCCATTCGAACCACTCCCACTGTGCCCTTGATGTTCTCCAACTAAACACCCTAGATCTATGCCCAACCACTGACTATCTTTGGATTTTCGTTGGACTTCCATCCGACCACTAAGTGTCGTTGAACTTATGCCCGACCATCAAATGTCGTCGAATTTTCTCTCGACCATTATCGTTGCACTACAGGAAAAACGTCATTTTCCGGCGGATATTTTCGTCGAAAAAATGGTCAAAATCCGTCAGAAAATAGCATTTCCGGCGGAAATTTTTGCGCCGGTTTCACGCGCGTTGTAAAAGGACTTCCAGCGCAAAATAATGCGTCGGAAATATTTCCGGCGCATTTCCGACGAAATTTCCGCTGGAAAAATATTTCCGTCGAAATTTTTATACGCCGGAAATTTTATGCAAAAAAAAAAAAATTCAATTACACAACAGCTGCAGCTGCCTCCTTAATGTGCGCTCCACCACAGGCCCCAGCCCGCCAGACGCGACCAA
>NW_021320001.1:349357-410857 GCF_001605985.2 Dendrobium catenatum | reverse complement strand
CGTGCGGTGAGATTCGAACGCTGGTCGTTCGGGAAGAAATTCCAACGACCGACCAAATTTCTGAAGATGTAAATGCATTAATCTCCTTAATTGTTTTTATTTAAACTATATTGCGACTGAAAATCAATAATTTTTAATTACACAAAAAATATAACTAATTAATTTAAAATTAAAAAAATATTTAATATAAAATAAAAATTAACTAACTAATTAATTTTAAAATAAAAATTTAATTAAATAATTAATATAATTTTTAATAATTTTTTGTTAAATCATTAAAAATACTTTAAAATTTATTCATTTTTATTAAATTTTTTAAAGCCGCCGGAAAATTGAAAAAGCCGCCGGAAATTTCTGTGGGGATAAACCGCCGGTAAATCACCGGAAAGCCACCGGAAATGTGACCGCCGGCAAGCCGCCGGAAAATTCCACCGGAAATCAGTGATTTTCCTGTAGTGTTCCATCATACATCTCCAGATAACGGTCTTTCCATCATCCCTCAACAACTAAATGGTCATTCTGACCTCCGTCGCCAGACAACAGTCTTTCTGACTACTATTGCCAATCGTTTGCAGTCTTTTCAACCTCTGTCACCGACTATGATCCTTCCGACATTTTTTCTCCAGACTACGGTCTTTCTAACCTCCATCGCCCGCCGATTACGATCCTTCTGACCTCTATCGATAGACAACGGTCCTTACGATCTCTATCATCAGACTACTATCTTTTTGACATCTGTCACCTGCTGACTACTATCTTTTAAACCTCCGTCGCCAACTGAATACAGTTTTTCTGACCTCTGTCACCTAACAATGGTCTTTTCGATCTCTGTCGCGCTCCGACTACTATTTTTCCTACCTCCGTTTCCCGTCGACTATGGTCCTGCCGACCAAACAAATATGTCAATACTTATTGTTCAAATTCTTACCATATAGTGCACTTTATTTGATGTATATTTGCTACATCAAGTCAATACTCATTCATATTGGATCATGTCCTGTGTTTTCTCCCCCTTTTTAGGGTTTTCACGTAAAAATTCTAGTGTTTGTTATGAACATTACACTATCTCTTTATATCTGATTGTGTGCTGAATCTTCGTACAAAGCTAAGTTGCTAAACTTTGTATTTCTCTATCACCACGAATATTCCAGGATGTAATACACACACACACATGTTAGGGGATTCGAGCATGGATCAACAAGGAGAAAGTTATTCCATAAACCAACGAGCTGCAACTCGATCCGTAGTATTGAAAAACATAACTAGAAATGTCATGAAAAATTATTGGATGTGCAATGTATACATGTTGATGTAATCCATCAATGAGATGGAGTCTATAGTTATATACTATTATATATTATTTGGTTGTTCCGATCCCATCTATACATATGTAGCTATCCATATCTAATATTTTCTCTATCATCATTAATCATTCTAAGCATTTCCAAACTACCCATAGAAGAATTATTAAATTTTATGTTCTTTAGTTTCTTAGTTTCATATTTATCAATTATTTAGGTTAATTTGTAATTGAATTGGGTCAAATCAAGTAGTATGCTATCTAAATCAACAAGCTTTGATTTTGTTTATATATATTTAATAATCCAAGTAAATGTTATTAATTGAAAACACTCGTTCACTTATAGCCCTACTTTGAACCATCAATTCACTCCAAAAATTTCCATATATCTCCACAGTCATCAAATAATAATACATTTTATTCATGAAAACCACCTATTAATATGTGATTAAAGAGAAAATATTATATAAAATCATATATTTGGATTCATTAAACAGTCTTTTTGATGATTGAAATGTCTAACCTCCCTATCATAATAACTATATATGGCTTATTATAATATACTTTTATAATTTGAACATGAGCCTTATATCAAGAAAGACTAATGTATTACAACTTATCAGTATCTATTAATGCTCCCGCCTTTAATTAAGTTTCGTTTGAGATGATTTTTTTTTACTATTTTTAAAATAACTTTTTAGTGTAAAAAAATAAAAAAGTAGCATCCAAAAGCTATCTCAAATGAAGTCTTCGACTTCGTCGGCTTCGTTTGGGAACTTCGTTTAAGATAACTTTAATCTTATTAATTTTTAAAGTAGTTTTTTAGCATCAAAATTTTTCTAAGAAATTATTTTAAGAAATAGTAAGAAAGTCGTCCCAAACAGAATCTTAGTGAACTGCTTCATTGCAGTATATAAGTTTGATCTCAAAATTTTCTATATTAAGAGTATTACTTCTCTTAAATTAATCTTATGTACGTAGCTTCTTAATTTCAAATTTAAACAGCAGTGGACAGTAACCTAACGGTCCTCTTCTACCTAATATCTTTTAACTCTTTGCATCTTTGGTACCTTCTTTTAGGGAAAATTTTTGTTTAAGTCGTTAGGTGCAACAGTTCTTCAAAGATGTTTATTCATTTAAATATTTTTTTTTTTAATGATGAAAACAATTTCTTTGAATAACTTCTTAACGGATGCAGATCTGAAGGGAGGAGTACTTTTCTTTGTATCCAGCAGCTGCCTGAAATAGTGAAATTGATGGGCTACATAAGTTCTTCATTGATTGACTTCACTTGTTTGATTTGGTTGTATGAAAAAAAAAATTATAAGAATAATTTAATAGTCATTAAATTTATTTTAAAATTAGTGAAATATCAAATTAAATAATTTAAATTTAGGTTTCATTTTGGACAGCTTTCTAAAATAATTTTTTAATATAAAAATTTTTAATTTAAAAAAATTTTGTATTAAAAAGCTGCTTTAAAGAAGAACAAAAAACTGTCTCAAAGGAAGCCTTAGCTTTTTAATAATCTCAAAATAGATTTAGGCTTCATGTGGACAATTTTATTACTACTTCCTAAAGCAATTTTTAGTACAAAATTTTTTGTAATAAAAAACTACTGTCAAAAGCATTAAAAAAGTTGTCCTATACAAAGACTTAAGCTTCGTTTGGGACGGCTTTCTTACTACTTCGTAAAGCGGCTTTTTAGTACAAATTTTTAATTTTTTGTACTAAAAAGTCACTTTAAGAAGCAGAAAGAAAGCCGTCCCAAACGAGGCTTTAGACTTCGTTTGGGACAATTTCTTTGCTGGTTTCTAAAATGACTTTCTAGTACAAAAAATTCTTAAAAATCAGTCAAACAACAAAAAAGCTGTCACAAATGAAGCCTTAATGGATATAAAATTTATCATGATCCAAAAAATTTCCTAAAATTTAATGTAGAATATAATAATTTTATTCTCTTAAGAATGAAGTATTTTTTTCCGTAAAACTTGAATGCTTCCTTGAACAATTATAACTTATTGGTCAATCTTTTGAAGTTTCCTGCATAAGTAGTTGTGTCACAGTTCATTATTTATCATACAGTAACATGTTGGTGAACCACTCAACACTATTCATTGAACTAAAACTATTGCACGGAAACGAAAAATAAGTCTGAAATTTTTAATATAAATAAATGGCAAAATTATAAGATAAAATAATAATAAATAATTTTTAATAAATAATATAAGACGATATAATTTCTTCTTAGGAAAAAATATAATAATTTTAATCTTTAATATTTATTTATTTTTTGTTTGACGTTATATTTTTTTCATAAATTTATATTTTATATCATCAAGTCATCAACTGATAGTGGACATAAATAACACGTGAAACATGCATTGGACGTAAGAGAGTATTTTAGATATATTTTTATTTCTTAAAGTATACGTAATTTGCGTTGGACCGATAATATAATTAATATATAGTTTAGCCTACGAGTCGTGATAACAAAGTAACACCATTGGCATTGAAGCCATTATAAACATTTGAGAATTTTTATAGATGAGATTATTATTATTATTATTATTTTTAGCAAGACAAATTTATATTGAACCCAAAAAGAAGTACAAGAAGCAATGTAGCTAAAGACAAAATAAAAGAAAATATAAAAAGAACTAATCTGAATGGCTCAGTAATTGGCCGAGGCTCCCAGCTTCCCCGAAGTCAAGCACAGACCCTCCAATTTGGTGAAGATAGACACGAAGAAATCAAACCAACCGATCAAGCAGAAACAACCGAGCAAGAGACCAACACCAAAGGTTGCCATGAGCCAAGACGACGAGGAAATGAGCCCCATCCACATCATCGCCAGCACATTCACGGCCAACAAAAAATTCGATGCACCACCCAAAAAATCCAACTAGAGAGAGAAGAAAGCAACAAACACTGGAAACTACCTGCCCCATCTGCACCTCCCACGAGAACTGACTAAGGCAATCGGGCGATCTCAAACCAATTTAAAATCATGTCCATGATCAGAACCTCCACAATACTCCGAAGAGGAATCTGATTCAAATTCAGACGAACACTGAAGCTAATCAAGATGAATCCTCACATCCACCCCAGAATTATCGCCCACATGGTACATCAAAGCTTGTGGTTTGTTATATATGAGATTAATGTTTGGTTTTTGATGACTTTTTTTAATTATTTTTAAATTAGTTTTTTATATAAAAAATAAGATTTTTTTTATTAGAAAATTGGTTTAAGAAGTAGTTATAAAATTGTCCCAAACGAAATTTAAATTTACATTATTGCATCAAATGTCAAGAGAGAAGAGAACGGTTGTTGGAAGCTAGTGCGGGAGTTTTAACATATAAATTTAATAGTTTAGGGTTTATTAAAAGAAGACATACTTGAAAATTTAAATAAGAAATTACTTAAAAGATAAATCCTTTATCTCAATATATAAATTCTAATGAAATGAATATTATAAGAAAAAATAGATTGTGATGGCATTCATGTTTGACAACTCTGATGATTTCTTTGTATGACTATTATAATGTTCTTTCTACTTTAATGTTGATGATCGATAAGTTATTCTTATAAATAATAACTTAAATGGCCTATACTTTATTTCTTTTCATGCAAGCTCGAAAGTGTGGGCTAATATTAGAAGAATTAAAGAATTTTGAATCATTTTATGAGATGTAATTAGGGGTGTCAATATTTGACACGACACGAAAACCCGACCCGGACCCGACCCAAAAAATCCGGGTTGAACCCGACCCGTTTGAAAAACGGGTCAGGTTCGGGTTCACAGATTCAACCCGTTTGACAAAACGGGTCGGGTTCGGGTTGACCCGACGGGTTGCCGGGTCAACCCGCCAACCCGTTTAATTTAAAAAAATTTCGAAATCCCGCCCGCCCCGCTGCCCAGCCCCGCTGCCCGCCCCGCTGCCCGCCCCGAATAATGGATAAATAAGTGGTTGAGGAATTTATCTTTATATATATATATATATATATATTATCTTTATATATATAGATTAAGACAATATTAAATTTTTTTTCTCTAAATAATTAATTGTACTTTAAAAATTAAATATTTATATTATTATAAAATTTTACCTAAATATTATTGTTAATGCAATCTTATAAAACTCTTATGTAAAAATATCATGATATAAATATATCATAATAAAATTTTAAAATTTTAAATTTAATACTATATATAATATTATAAATCATATTAGATATTAGACCCTATTTGGGACAACCACAACTTCTTATAAAATTAATTGTGAAATTATTATGAAAAAAATAACTTAAATATTCTGATTGTAAAAAACAATTTTCAACTATAAAAATTTTTGAATAGCAATGAAAAAATTATAGCAAAAAAAAATGATTATTATCTAGAATATGAAGCAAAGAAAAAGATATCTCAAACAGACATTTAATCTTAATATAAATTAAAAAATTTTAATATCCATTCTATATATTTTATATTAGATTATTCTGATACAATTTTTAAAAGACAATTGCAAACCATCAAAGTAAATTTTTGAATAATAATAGAAAAAAGGGAAAGATTTTTAGATGAAGGTAACATAAAAAGTTTATTATACAATTAATCAGTATTGTTCAATATTTTTCATTACATTAATATTCATGCATAATAATACCTAGCAAAATGCTACTCAAATACAAAATAAAAAATTTCTCATGGCAGAGAATTTGAAGGGAAAGATAAATAAATACATCGTAATTTGTACAATTTTTTTTCTTTTTCCTATATGTTTAGATTATGAACAATCTCTTTATTTATAATTATTTAATTTGCTTATGAACTCTCTCTCCTTTTCTATAAATGAGAATAAAAAAATAAAAAAAAAGAATTTAAAAGAGAGAGAGAGAGAGAGAGAGAGAGAGAGAGAGAGAGGATCCAAAACCACAGAGAAAAGTGCATTTTTTCTTCAGCAGAATTCAGTAAGTAGGAGATTTCCTTCAAGAACTTGAATTACAAAAACAAAATTATAAACTGTTTGTAATGAAATAATAGTGATTATTGCATGCTGGTGTCCAACAATAGAGAAGTTACAAAAAATGGCCACCTGATGTTCTAATAAATGCACAAGAGCTAAACAGCCTCCTCTGCCCAGCCACCCCTATGCTCTAACAGAAAAATAGATAAAAAATAAAGCCTCCAATAAACAGGAATAATATATGAAAAAAATTAGCTCAGGGTATTCTAATCAAAATTTATTCACAATGAGTTTCAAAATATTTATATTTTTTTTGAGATGACCGATGGAGAAATTATTAGGTGCTGAGTCCGGACGTACAGATACGTCCGGATTCCAATAAAATGTTGACACGTGGAGTGTACTCGTGGATATTCAATTGGATTTATTTTTTACTTTATATATTTAATGTGTCAGCGGAACTTTAAGCCAAGCACAGGTAAAGCGCAGTCAAAAAGCAATAAAAAACGCAATAAAAGAGCTGTCAAAGCACAACTAAAGTGCAACTAAAGCGCAGATAAAACACAAAAAAAAGTACAACCAAAGTGCACCCCACGTGTCAAATTTAAGTGGATGTCCGGACGTACCTCTACGTACGGACTCAGCACCTAATAATTTCCCTTACTGGTGAGGGTAATACATCGATCAATCAATTTTAGTATTGCACTCATCTTAAAATAAATCTAAATATTTGAAAACTCACCTTAACTAGATTCTGACCAAGATATCCTCCCATATATTTTTTTCCCAAATATACACAAGAGCCACTCATTAGATTCTCATTCCGTTCACATAAATCCTTTAGGCTAATAAACCATCTTCCAAAGAGTTTCTCACCTTTAAAGCTTGAACAAAAGACCAGAATTCCACAGAACATTCTCTCCTTCACCACAGCGGTGATGAACTTCTTTCATTCTCTCAACTGATCTGCAAATGCCACTGCAGCTCCAGTCAAATGAGGCAACACAAATGTTACCCGCCTGGGCCTTCCACTCACAGTCTAAAGGATAGCAATCAATCTATTAGCTTTAGCCACCATACATCAGAAGCTGAAGTATACAGTTTTTGTATGAGAACTTAATCCAAAGTATTCAACGTACCTGGTGGGGTTCCACAACATAGCTTGCGATCATCAATATGTTTCACATTCAATCCAATGAACCAAGCTCCCAATGAGACATCCTCATTTGCATACTTGTGCAGTACATGCCTGTGATAATAAGATCCACAATAGTATTTCGTTAACATATAAAACATGAATGACCACATGGACGGATCCAACTTAAGGCCACCCTGAAAAAATAAAAAAATTCTTTATTATATGATTCTTTAGGTAATTTGTCCCCCTCCATATATTTTTTTAATCTTTATTATAAGGGTTTTTATGCAATTGCCCCCTTAAAAGCTTTAAAATAATATGGTCTTTAAGCAATTGCTCCAACATAATTAAACACATTGTGTAGAGATGTTATTGCTAGCGAACGATGAACTAAATATAAAGAGAAATAGTAAAGAGAATGCAGGTCGAATCCCGCTAGGGGGCGCTGCCTTTTTAAACCCCCGACATATCTGCGAAGCATACAACAATGAACAAATAGGGGTCGACGGGCAGCGCCCTCAGAACAAATATTGGTTGTAAGGATATTTATGGAAAAAAAAAAAAACTCTACAATTTAACTTATAAGTTTGCCCCCTTGAAAATTAAGGCCGGATCCACCCCTGCATGAACAACACACATGAACTGAAATATTGTTGATTTGCAGGGAGCTTTTTCAAGTTGCATGTACTGATTGCTTACTGATTAATCGATATGTAAGTAGCCAGGTCTCTTGAAATTGCATATAGTTGGCCAGTAGCATGACGAAAATACTTATTTCCATAGGTTCCGAACTTCCAATACTCAGGTTCATGATATCTAACGCCCCTGCTTCATAACCAATCGTGAATCTTAACTGAAGAAAAATGCAACTGTGAGAGCCAAGATATCAATTTGATGCTCACTTCTGGACTATAACAGGACCGGACTTCATGCATCCAATGTATACCCCAGGCTTTGACCTGTGTCTGGCAAGGGTAGTTCCAAGGGTTGCTGCAATAACAAGTTGTGATTCATTGTATTGATGGGTGAAGAAGATTGCAATAAAAATAATAATAATAATAATAATAATAAAAAGGTAAAGAAGATTGCAAGTTCTCGTATGTGGAGATTATCAAAAAGCGATGAATTTTTATGCGCCGAGTATATCATAGTATATATCATCGTCAATTTTAGTTGATCCCAACTATTTGTAGTCTTAGGTGAGGTGTTAAATTTAAAATGTGCAAGTCTTTTTGCACCACATCAAGCCAGAATAGCATTATCATTATAGCCATCAGATATGCATATCCAACCAATTTAAGTAGGGGTGTCAAAATCTGACCCGATATGGACCCGACCTGAAAAAAATTCAGGTTCGAGTTTTCGACCCGAACGGTTTGGGGTTCGAGTTTTCAACCCCATCCTTTCAAGACTTCATCATCCTTTCAAAATATGACCCAACCCGAAACCCGAACCACATACCCATTTTGACACCCCTAAATTTAAGCCTATTTATTACCTTATTTTTGTAGATGTCCTCACAACTTGAACTATCATTATGGATTAAAAATGAGATGCACATAAACGAAGAAGACTTTGTTGTGTTTAGTTAGTTAATTTTTTGCAATGCTTGTGTTTAGTTTATGTTCATTAATGTTTGATATTTCCTTATTTGTGTTTTGCAAGAACAAAACATATATATGAAAGAGGGGATTTTCATTATTTCAAATAAAAAAGATAGGAAAGAATGAAATTCAAGATCTCACCATACAAAGAAAACACTATTTTAACACCATATACAACTACTACGTACATCATGATTTAATTTTAGCAAAATTGTAACCTTAAAATGTATACAAATTTAATATTTAATAAGATATCTTAACGAGATTTTAACAAGATAAATAAAAAGGAATAAAGCTTTCTAAATATTGTGTTCATGTTAGACAACTTAGGCAGAGTCAAAATTTGTGACTGTATGGCATAGCACATTGTCCTATATAATAGTTAGTTCTCATCTTCTAGTTATTATATTGATCTGATATTATTTGTCACACCTTAAACTCTCATCCTTTGAGATATTATTCACATTGGCCCAACAAGCCTAGCAATTTCATTCTATTGGTGGAATTTTCTAAAAAGACATCCATCCCATGAGTGCTCTAGCGAAAGCTCACTTTACTTTAGTGTTCCTACATAAATTTCAATCATCATACTAAAAAATACCTTATTATTAAGTGTTTCTCTTCATTGTACTTAAGATATATTATAAAGTTAAAATTCCCATTCTAAAGCACTCATTGAGAAATAGCACCAAGAGGTAAAAGCGGTGAGGCCTATTAAGTTAAAGTTAAAAAATATCTCAATGAATAAATGTTTAATTTCTGATAATGTGAATCCTACCAACTCTCTACTTCATACATTCTAATTATACTACACATCCATCAAAGCATTTTCATGTCTACCACACATAATTTGATTGCTAGTAATATTACTGCCAACTTAAACCCATGCAGTACTATTGTGTAGTTTCTAAAATCTATGTTTAAATATCCAAGATATTATCCCCACACAATTGGAATAAGTATAATGATGATGACAATCTCAAATGATATTCTCTTAACAAAGTATTTCTGTGGCATTTATCCAGTTTAGCTATTCAAATTTAACTTTTAAAAGTATGACGATTTTGTGTAATAGAATTTTAATTTTGTGCCCATCAAAATTTTTTATCTCAAAATAGCAAAAACCAAGTTAGTTGATCATAACCATCTTCTATAATTACCACCAAAAAATGCAAAAAAGATACAGATGTCATGTTATTCATTGAATGAACGCTGTTGTGACATCTAGAAACATGTTTATCATTCAAACAACTTATAATAATAGGTATGGCTTATTGTACATAATACATGTCCAAAATAACCTCAACATATCTCTCATGCTTATATTCTCTTTTGGTGTAAGTTCAATTGATTCTCATGCTACTAGAATATATGCACTCATAATTTAAAAAAAGAGCTATATGAAGATCAATTTATTTCTCTTTATACTTATCTACTAATTAATTTAATTAAAAAAAATCTTCATAAGAGATATTGGTATTAATCTTCTGCTAAACTAACATGATTTATCTTATCCACTGATTCTATTATTTTCTCTCAAGATTTTCTTATAGGACTCCATAAATTTTGATTCCAAAATAGTTACCACTATCTTAAATAGCTCGAAGTTCTTAAAGAGTATAATTAAAATGTTTCTTATCTAATCATTTAGTATCCTCTTAGTATTTAGGATTTTATTTAAAAGCTTGGTCAATCATCCTATTAATTTTTCTTAATTCTCTAAATCTCAATGAGGATCTCAAATGCACCTAAAGCTTTGCCTTTTTGCATATTCATCAAGCAAACTCAGCTCATTATTTTGATCAATCTATAGATGACGTTGGCAAAGAAGAAGGGCCCAAAATCATGATTTTTTTTTTTAACTTAAAATTTGGATTACTTAGCAAACAATACAAACATGATTTATAATCTATTCTGTTTGCCAGTTAGCAACTAAAAATGCAAGTTACCACAAACAGGCAGAATCAAACTCAAAGAGACTTGAAAAAAAAAAACTACTAAGAATACAACTACACAGCTTGCAAGATTTTCACATTCAATGGATCGAGTCTTTAATCAAACAGAAAGAATTAGCAAATCACAACATTCATGGCAGATTAGGATTTATATAATTAATAATGTCAGTATTTACCTATATTTACGTGTATATCATCATCAACCTTCACATAGAATTCAGCGTCCCACAGATTGACAGCAGTGGCAAAATATGACTTTGTCTTTCCCGACAACTCCAGATATCCTTCATTATGATCCTGCGGACCACTATGAAGTGTAATCAACACGACTAGAATTAATGTGACAGAAAACTTATCGACCGTTATATTTCTAGCCAATGAAAACCACCCAAATTGACAATCAAGAAGCAATTTGTATGAAAGATGAAATGATAAGTATCTACCAATCTTAGGAAATCCTCATGTTTCCTTTCTTCAGCTTCAATAGCTTTGTTCAGAATACCACCAGATGTTGCACTGTTTTAGTTACAAGAATAACAGTCAGACATCAGAGAATTGAAAAGGACTACATCTTTACTAAGGTGTCATCTAGTCCAATTATATATGTGCTTATATATAGACAAGGAAAGAGAATAATAAATAAAAATATAATAAATGGCAATATCCTCAATAATGAAAAAATATTAAAATAATAAATAATGAAGATTCTTACTACAAATAATATAGGTCATTTGATAATTTATACACTCAACTACAAACTCAAGATCACATAGAAGACATCTACTTGACTTTGGAAATAATAGTGACTATAGAAAAGTAGAAATATAAAAAACTATTCTGAATTTTATTGCTTCATTCTCTATACATATTTGAGATGTTATGGGCTCCTCCAAGGATATTAGATATGAAAAAAGGTAAATACCATTTACACAAAATAAATAAATAATCAAAAGGAGTGCTAACGCCTAGGCGAAGAGAGAGCACATGAATTGCAGTACAAGGGTTAAGAGGGAGAGAAGATCCAATGGGTAAGCTCCTCAAGCTGTACGTTTCTTTGAGGTGCAATGTTTTGTTGGCAGCCAGCCAGTTAGCACAGAGACAGAGACTTGATTTAGCCTCCTGTTGTTCTTGCTAGAGTGTACACAGTTTTGCGGACCATTTCTGAGGCCAGCTCTTTGGAGGTATGAGATTCATTTTTGTCATGATAGTACATGTACGCCTGGGTTCACTTACACGTTCAGGGTGTTTTTTCCTGTCTAGAGACTCCAACATACTTCTTACAGAGAGGGTACCTCATAGTTCTTCAGCTTTTCCAGGCGTCTTCCACTTTTGAGTTAGAGAGAATCCGCCTCTTTTTCTTCGCCCCACAGCTAGTTACAGATTGATTTTCCCTAATACACCAGCCAAATGTTGTCGGTTTACCACCTCACCAGAGAGGTACTGTTGTTGTGGATGGGGTCGATCACAGAGGGATGCGTACTTTATTATAGAAGAATTTTTTAGTTGCTAAGTACTTTATCAGCATGCGTCCGGGCTGGTTGTGCTACAGGGCAGGCACTGTAGTGACTTTGAAGGGCTACCAGCCCAACAGGGTAGTTAGGCAGTTTGGATTCTCTCAGGCCACAGCTTACGACGGACGACCACCGGTCCTTGGGGTCCCAAACACACAACGCAGGGATACAATTCCACTAGAGACTCGCCTCTACATTGCAGCTCTTACTTGGTTACACTTACTGAGGCTCGGGACAATATCCAATTTTGTTTTGGCTCAGCCGTCTACTCAAACGAGCGTTAGTTACACATGGATGTCTTGGGTACGATAGTCTTTTGGTCCTGCCTTGGAGCACGGTGCGAGAAGGTACGAGCACCGAGTACGGGATTTCGGGTTATCGAGGGGACAGAGGTCCCATCGGGTCTTTTCAGAGGCTGCTGGTGATAAAGGTATATTTCCACCATTCTCCTCTTTTCTTTCTTGTCAGCATTTAATTTTGATAAATATTTAATTATTTTATGCATGTCTTCTTTTTTTTTTTATTATATGCAGGGACACGCACTGAGGCTTGTACCACTACTGGGGCCATTGTTCCTTCTCCTGCTCGAGTTCCGGATGTGGCACCTGCGCCACCTCAGGCTAAGTCTTTCCAGTCAACTCATCGGCAGGCCGGTTCCCAGCTTGCTACTTCTTCCAGGAGGTCCTTAGATGCACGCCCTTCTCCCAGGGACCTTGGGGAGAGTGCACAGGAGCCGAGGATGTCAGACTTCACGGGATACAGTACACCCGGACCCTTCTACGACTTCTCTTTTCCGGTGGACCCCTACGGGTCATTCTGTCCAGGCAAGTCTTCTAGTATCAATGCCACTTTACTTTCAGAGTTATTTGGAGGGCCTTTGTACACACTGTCAACTTTAAAACTGGTGCCTATGGAGTCCTCCCTCTTTTTTGAGAGCCACCCGACTGACTTTACGGGCCCTTCTTCTGTCCCTGCTAGTTACCCGGCCGACTTTGTGGGCCCTTCTACAGGTACATGTTTGTTATAAGTCAATTTATTTTAAATACATTATTATAATATTTCTCTCCATATTAATTGCTTATAATCCTTTGTGTAATGTCTGAGTGATGCAACTACACTTCGGAGATTCATTGTCACGTTCATGTACCTCTGACCCTCAGGACCACTGAGAGGTTCACCTACTTGGTACAGCTTCTGAGGGATTTAGCCTCCAGCATTGACCCAAGGTCTTGGCTCGAGTTTACTTCTTCTACCGACCAACTCCTTTGTGTACTTGCCAAATTTAGGGTAAGCACCACTGAGCTACTTTTTGGGAGGCAGTGTACCGCGATGCAGAGTCTTGTATCTGGCAACTGAGATGTCTCTTGATTACTCGGGCTACGGTTACACTTCTACAGTTAGAGGAGATAGTTGTTAGTCGCAAGGCGAGGGCTGACGACATCCACGACCGGCTGGACCATAGTGCAAAGGCTTTGAGGAGACACCGTTAGAGTTCTTCCGACATGGCTTAAGAGATAGATGGGCTGACAGGACGTGTGTAGGATCTCTGGAGGGACATCAGGAAGGTGGTGACTCAAGAGCTTAACGTACGAGAGAGACATGATAGACGAGACCGTCTCACTAGGAGGGAGGAGCAGCATCACCAGTCTTTACAGCAAAATCTACCTCCATCACTCCCTGCTGTAAAGGCCGGTGACATTGCTCCTCTTTCCTAGTGAGACCGCCTCGTCTATCATGTCTCTCCCGTATGTGAAGCATTCGGGACACCACCTACCTTATGTCCCTTCAGAGATCCTACACACGTGCTGTCAGTCCATCTATCTCCTGAGCTATGTCAGAAGAACTCTAACGGTGTCTCCTCAAAACCTTTGCACTATGATCCAGTCAATCGTGGACGTCGTCAGCCCTCGCCCTACGACTGGCAACTATCTCCTCTAACTGTAGAAGTGTAATCACGGCCCGAGTAATCGAGAGAGATCTCAGTCGCTAGATGCAACTCTGCCTCGCAGTACACTACCTCCAAAAAAAGTAGCTCAGTGGTGCTCACCTCAAATTTGACAAGTACACCAAGGAGATGGTAGGCAGAAGAAGTAAACTCGAGCCAAAACCCTGGAGACCTTAGGTTAACGTTGGAGACTAAATCCCTCAGGAGTTGTACCAAGTAGCTGCACTTCTCAGTGGTTCTGAGGGTCGGAGGTAGAGGAACGTGGCAGTGAATCTCCGAAGTATAGTCGCATCTCTCAGGCACTGCACAAAAGATTATAAGCAATTAATATGGAGATAAATATTATAATAATTCATTTAAATAAATTGACTTATAACAAACACGTACCTGTGCAAGGGCCCGCATAGTCGGTCAGGCAACTGGCATGAACGGAAGAAGGGCCCGCAAAGTCAGTTTGGTGGCTCTCAAAAAAGAGGGAGGACACCGTAGGCACTAGGTCTAAAGTTTGACAGTGTGTACAAAGGCCCTCCAAAGAACTCTTAAAATAAAGTGGCATTGGTACCAGAAGACTCGCCTGAACACAATGACCCGTAGGGGTCCATCGGAAAAGAGAAGTCGTAGAAGGGTCCTGATATACTGTACCCTGTGAAGTCTGACCTCCTTGACTCTTGTGCACTCTCCCCAAGGTCCCTGGGAGAAGGGAGAGCGTCTACGGACCTCCTAGAAGAAGTAGCACGCTAGAAACTGGCCTGCCGACAAGAGGACCCGGAAGACTCTGCCTGAGGTGGCGTAGGTGCCACATCCGAAACTCGAGCAGGAGAAGGAACAACGGCCCTAATAGTATTACAAGCCTTAGTGTTTGTCCCTACACGCAACAACAAAAAAAAGAAGACATGCATCAAACAATTAAATATTTATCAAATTTAAATGCTGATAAAAAAAAAAGAGAAGGGTGAAAAAGTATCTTTATCACCAGTAGCCTCTGAAAAAACCCGACGGGGCCTTTATCCCCTCGGTAACCCAAGCTCCCGTACTCGGCGCTCGTACCTCCTCGCACCATGCTCCAAGGCAAGACCAAAAGACTGTCATACTCAAGACAGCTGTGTGTAACTAATGCTCGTATGAGTAGACGGCTAAGTCAAAATAAAATTAGATCTTGTCCAGAGGCTCAGCAAGTGTAACCAAGAGCTGCAACGTAGAGGCGGGTCTCTAGTGGAACTGTGTTCATGCGTCGTGTGTTTGAGACCCCAGGGACAGGTGGTCGTCCGTCGTAAGTTGTGGCCTAAGAGAGTCTAAACTGCCTAGCCACCCTTTTGGGCCGGTAGCCCACCAAAGTCACTACAGTGCCTGCCCTGTAGCACAACCAACCTGAACGCATGTTGATAAAATACTCAGCAAATGAAAAATTTCTCTATAATAAAGTATGACTCCCTCTGTAGTCGACCCCATCTACAACAACAGTACCACTCTAGTGAGGTGGTAAACCGATAACATCTGGCTGGTGAACTAAGTAAAATCGATCTGTAACTAATTATGGGGCGAAGAAAAAGAGGAGGATCCTCTCTGACACAAAAGTGGAAGATGCTTAAGAAAATTGAAAAACTGTGGGGTACCCTCTCTGTAAGAAGTAAGCTGAAGTCTCTAGACAAGAAAAAGCAACCCGGACGTGTAAATAAACCAAGGCGTACAGGTACTACCATGGCAAAATTGAATCTCGTACCTCCAAAGAGCTGGCCTCAGAAATGGTCTGAAATACTCTGTACACTCTAGCAAGAACTGCAGAAGCTAGAGCAAGTCTCTGTCCCTATGCTAACTAGCTGACTGCCAATAAAACACTGCACCTCAAAGAGCCTGTCTGTAGTGGGAGTACGAAGGTGCCGAGCCAGAAAGCCAAGAAACCCATCAAAAGTAGACCCTCGTCGATCCCCGCCAAACCTAGGGAAGTGTAACCAGCTGAAGAAAAAGGCTCGGCGATCCAAGTGTCGAGTCCCGTGCCCACTCTAAAGGCGAAGACTGTAGCTGATGTTGGCTAAGCAAGCTAGATTGTTCAACTGGCTCAACTCTCTACGGCATGCACTAAAATGTCGTAGGTGCCCCAGCCAACCTGTGCCACAGAACTATCCAACGGGTGGTACTCCCCGTACTGTAACCTGAAACTGGAGACCCACCTGTCTGGATCCTCAAAAGCAACAAAGTCCTCAGAGAGCTCTAGAAGTAAGGGGGAACAGGCAAAGAAACTGTGGAAGAGGTCTCGCCTCTGCAGCATGTCCTGGTGCTGCTCCAGTTTGTCCCGAACATCAACACTCCCCTAGGGGTCATGCCTATCAATGGCCTCCCAAATGGCATCCTCGCTAGGCTCGTCTGGTGGTAGGTCGTCTGGTCTCTGCCAACGAAACATTCCCTGCACAGGAAAAACAAACAAAATATTTTAGAAAGCGGTCACAAAAGTCATAAATGCGCAAAAAAAAAACTACCACGAGACCATCAACTAAGTCACAACAAATGTGGTACGCTCTAGATGCGTACCACATTTATTGGGGGGCATTTGTTGACCCCTAGTACTATCCCAAAAATCATAAATTTGATAAAGATGATTCAGTTCGAATGTGAATTGCATTAAATTTTATTCAGCCTACTAGTTTTTAAGAAAAAATTATGGGGATATTGAAGGAAGGTGCAGTCAGTTTTCAAGCACGAATATTTAAGAGTTAAGGATGGTATTAAGTCATCTTCTATAATTCCTATGACTCTTCGACATTTGCCTGTTCAAACTACAAAGCTTGATACCTAAGAAGGATTGGGGAGTTTAAACATGCATATTCTCTTCTCTCGTCCGATAAGTGTTCTAATCAGGATCTTTGAGGTACACTTGCTAAAGCATCTCAAACATCGAGAAGTTCATGATTATCACACATTTAATAATAGTTTGAAAATGATGATCGAGGAAGCTAGGATTAATCAAGCTTGTATTTTATCTACACGTGAGATCGGGAACCTAAAGCCTCTTCCAGAAGAATGGTTATAGAATTAGGGAGCCGAAGAACATGAATAATCTTTGCAAATAAGGAATCGATTGCCTTGAAAATATTAAAAATGTCGAGGAGGCCTGCAATGCCAAATTATGTGTCGAGGGGTGGAATTTCATTAATACGGGATTCTGCTAAGTGCGTGCTCGACAATCTTCAACCACACAATAATTTAAAGCTATTGCAGATATTTTTATTCATGGGTGTCAAGTCTGCAATATCGATGAAAGATATAAATCTGATCTCAAATCTAGAGAGCATTCGACTGGAAGAGTGATTGGAGTAGCAAACTCTCCCACCTTTTGGGCAAATTCCCTTCCTCAAAGTCTCCAAAACTTTTTTAGATGCCGAAAGTGAGAGGGCTCGAAAGTAAATTAAAGGGGAAATAATAAATGGTGCGCCTTTCCATTGCTAGAGACGTTACATATATTCAAATTAGAAACATTAGATGATTGGTTAGAGGCAAGAATAATTATTGGAGACGGATGCTTGTTTACTCGCTCAATTGAATTGGACCTATCTCACTACTCGAAGTCGAAAGAATCGTCATCTTTACCCCTTAAGCTTAAGAAGTTGGACATAGATAAAATCAAGTGGAGGAATTTTAATCTTTGCAATAATTCAGATTTTATTCCCCTCGAGATGCTAACGGCCTTTGATTGTCTAAACATTTCTTAGCTTCATCTAGCTGACAAAATGGAAAGACTTGTGGCACTAAGATACTCAATAATTATGAATTACCCCAATCCAATCTCTCTCGAAAGAGATCGAGAAATGGAGATCATTAACGATGGCCATCTGGTGATCAATAGTCCCATTATAAATAATCCATTAATATTATTAATGGGTATAGAATATATATATATATATATCAACTCTTTGGAAAGATTGATTATCATGGAGCATGGTGACAAAGTTTGATATCACTATCATTATTATTATTATTATTATTATTATTATTATTTAAAAAAAAATCCAAGTCAAATGAAGCTTCAAATCAAATTAAATGCTAACCTCGTTCAAGTTGAAAGCAGTGCCAGAAATCACTTAAATCCCAACTACACTGCCGAATCCTTTGTAAATCAACTGCTGGCCTCAATCCGCACCAATCTCTTCATTAAAATGAGAGGAGTTTTTTTTTTTGGCTGGCTGTCTCCAGAAACGGGCAAATTATTGGGTCAGGTGACCGAACGCAGAGATGGGTCCGGATATTAATAAAATATTATTTTAAAATTAGCGCAACTAAAGCGCAACCAAAGCGCAACTAAAGCGCAAGTCAAAAAGCGCAACTAAAGCGCAGCCAAAGCGCAACTAAAGCGCAACCAAAGCGCAACTAAAGCGCAAGCTAACGCGGCAAATTTTTATTGGATGTCCGAACTTATTTTTCGCCTCCGGTCACCTGACCCAATAATTTGCCCCAGAAACGAGAACCTCATACAACTCCTTCGATCTTCTGAGCTCCGATTTTCGCAAACCTCATGCCCCCAACAACTCAGCTAGCTACCTAACTGAAAGCTCCACACATGCTGAATTTCTGTCTGAATCCACGACCAAAACTCCTCTACTCGCAAAAGAGAAATCTATTTCTTCTCTACGTTGTCAGCTTAGTTAGAGCCCCTACCGTCTCTTCCTTATATGCTGAACCAGGTCTAACTGCTTGCAAACCGTCCAACTTAGGCCTGCTGTGCAGGTTCTTTCTCTAGTTTAGGCGAAGCTTTCCCATACCAGGCCAGCCGCAAACTCCCCAACCTTTCCAATTTTCCTGGCGGAATAACCTGCAACTGCCTCTAACACACACATCCACCACTTCAATCTTTTATGTTCGTGCCACAGCTTCTACCTCTTCTATTCTGATATGCCTTCTCTTCTCTACATTTAAACACTTTCAAATCGACCTCCAACAAACTCTTTATTTTAGTTCTCTGTCGCAAGCTTCCAAAGCTACAGTCAAAAGCTCCCGTGAGCTACAGTTCCATCAACAGTATTCTTGCACGTGATCTTTTTTTGTTGGGACATTTAGGCCATTTAAGGCAAACTCACACACACAACGCATACACATGGACTCGAACCTTGGACCTCTTAGTTGGAAGCCTAAGCTTTCAACCAATAGGCCAAGAAGAGTTGTGTCTTGCACGTGATCTTCAATTGCCCATTTTCTTCTTCTGAATTCCCGTCACCTCCACACTAAAGGCCAAACGAAGGGTACAGTACAATTACTCCACTTTAATCTAATATTATAGTTAACTGCTTATATTAACATAATATTGAGGTGGATGTCCTTAACAACATATAGTAGCATTGTCATGCAGTTAAGCTATTTATTTAATCGAATTAAATGTCATTTACTGTTGTAGGTTTAAGTTCTCCAATTCTATTTATTGTTATATATGTATGTTTATTGTTAGATTTATTTGTTAATATATTATCCATATATATATACTTGTAAAAAAAAGAGAGTTTAAAAAAAAAAAAAGAGAAAATGAGAGAAGTAAAAAAAAGGAAAAAAAAGAGTAATAATAATAATAATAATAATAATAAAAGAGAAAGAGAGGTTTTTGTTCATCTCATCGTCGTCGCCAACCATCGCAAATGTATGAATATCTAACTTAGATTCTCATTTCGGCGTTCGCGGCGCACCGGCAAACTGCCCATACATGCTTTTCTTAGCGTGGTGGGAAGGAAATCCGGTGCGGCGCCTACGACGAGGCGGGCAATCATCTAATATCTCTTTCGGCGTTCGTGGCACACTGGAAAACCGTCTATACACGCTTTTTTCTAGCGTGAAAAGATGGAAACTCGGTGTGACGCCTACGACTAGAATGAGATATTCATAAGCCGGTGCGACGCCTACGGCGAGAATGAGATATTCATAAGTACCCGCTTGCAGGAAAATGACTGTGTTTCTTTTGAAACAGGTGCACGAGACCCATACACGCCTTTCTCTGGTGTGGTGGGGGTTAAAGATTTCATGGCCGCAGTATCCTCGTCTGAGGGCACCTACCGTACACGCTTTTCTTTAGCATGGAGGGAGACCCAGTTTTTTGTAGTTTTCCCTTAAACAGGGGAGACGCCGAGAGGTTGCCGAAATTTCGAGTGAACACAAAACTATATTTGGACTTGTATTTGGACACAATGATTTATAAAAATACTCGAACCTAACCAAATTGAAATTGAATATGAACTTGAACCTACATTTGATTTGAAAATCAAATGATATGAACAAAGATTTGAACATTTGAACAAAGTGCAAGAAGACTTGAGTTGGATTGACACAGGGGACTATGATTGAATTTGGACTCGGACTGAACAAGGACTCAAATCTAATTTGAACTTGAACTATAGGGAACCAGACACAGAATTGGAAAATGCACAATATAAATTAAAATACAAATCCATTGGACTTCTAAGTGATAAATGCATAAATGATTTTGATTATCCAAATGAACATTTGTGGAGCCAAAGACTTGTAAAATATCATTTACTTAATGACATCATTGGAATATTTCAAAGTTATTATTTCAATTTGAATGTGATTCTAACTAAAGAATATCATTCATTCAAATCTCATGTAAGTAATCAAGGATCCATGCATACATTCATTCCTAATTTTTGACATGACTTTTTGAACAATGACTATTAACTCGTAAGAGTCATTTCAATTGAGATGAAAATGTTAATGAATTGGGATATCAAGTTCATTACAAATCATATGTAAGAGCAAATAACTTACAAGTATAACTTGTTTGCAAGAGATGGGAAGATTATGAAGGATATGTTTGATCACAAAGCCATGGCACGAGCTCTTTGGGACATGATAATGAACTCGCGACATTGGATTTAACTCATCCTCAGTCAATGATCAATATGAGCATGTGCAGTTTGATCATAAGTGAAGATAAACAAACGTTACAAACTATGTGAAGGCAACAGTAATGTATTATGATGTATGTATCTATTGTCCAAACAAGCACATTACTCTCCTACATGTGAAGAGGGAGAATGGGCTGCAGATGCAAGTTCTTATGAGCTATTGCAAAAGCTTATCATATGTACAACACGTTGTCTACAAGTAAATACAGAACAAATGCAGCAAATGTTGCAATACCTTGTGAATAACAAATCAACACACTCAAGCAAGAAAATTAAAGCTGATGATAATTTTCCATGGCATCCACGTAGAAAGATGTAGTAATCCCTACTACATTCACTAACAAAACGCCGTAAAGGAGAACGGGAAACCCAAGGCAACACTTAGCTCATTTTAGAGCCAGCTGTTGCAACGCCGGAGGTAGTGACGCCCTTCTCCTTCTTTCTCTCCTGCCTGGTGGGGTCATTCCAAGAAGTCGACATTCTTTTCCATTCAATCTTTCCTCCAGCCCAGCTACACATTTACCTATAAACCTTACTCTGATACTGCTAATTGCTACAGTAACAGTCAAATGAGCATTTTCTGTAATGAATATTATAAAGAATTATTTATACAATTGTATGGCAGACTCCTGAATGAATGATTGTTTACTTTATTGCAAATGATATATTTAATAATATTGACAATGAATTGATTGTACAACGATTTCAAAAAAGGAAGACTCGACAGGAAAAATTATAGATAATATGTAAGTTTTTTGCTTTATCATATATTTTATCTTTTTATGATGAAACTAACAATTTCTAAAAAAAAATAAAATAGGCAATGTCCAGTCAAGCCTAGATGAAAAAGATTGAGTGTTTTTTTATTTTACTTTAATGATTTATGCCCCCCCCCCCCCCCCCCCCACCCCCCCCCCCCCCTCAAAAAATTTTGGCTCCGCCCCTAGAATTGCGTGGCTTTAAAATTTTCAAGAACTTCTTGATGACATCACAAGACATTCGGCTGGTGAAAAGAAATGAAGTCATTGAAATCTCTTCACTGAAAGCATGGGAAGGCCTGCACGTGACCCCCTCCAAAAAAAAAATTGGTGCAACCCGTGTCAGCTTTCATATTATTTATTCCAGGCTTTTCCCATTTCAAGTCTTCAATCCATCTTCTATCCGGACCATGCAATGCTTCAGCCGTAGAGAAAGAAAAACTAATGAGGTAAAATATTGAAAGAGAGGCAGGAATGACTTTTCATTATGGACGGAATGATGAAAAGAGAATTTGACGAAGAGTTGTAGGGCTATTTAATTAATTATTATTTAATATATTTAACTATTTAAATATGATTTTATTAAAAAATTTATTGTTAACTAACTATTCATTATCTAATAATAATTATTAAATATTAAATTAAAATCCAATTATTTAATTATTTTGCACTATTAATGATCTAATTAATTACATGTGAAGGGCACATTTTTCTTTTCCTCGCACTTTTTGCGCAATGGAAATGCTGCGGCCGCACACTCATGACTTAGTACGAGAGATCTCCTCTAAAGGATTTGGCTAAAGTTAAATGGTTCGTTTTTCCCTTTACTCATCTCTCACAACTAACGAGTTATGACCTCGAGCATGTCTTTCATTTTCCCTTTCGCTCCTCTCTCACCCCCAAACGAAAAATTGTCTGTGACAGATGTTTATATCTTCTAAGCTCTAAGGGTCATGTTATTTGCATTCTTAATTTTGATCTTATAGCTCCTCTTGGCTCCGATAATTATAAGGAAAATATAACTATTTTAATTTAGACCCCCCTAAACAAAATTTCTGCTCCGCCACTGACTGAAAATGTGACCACTTTCAGCCTTTTAACAAATTTTTTTTTCTTTTGATAGAAACTTCATTTTGTCCCTAAGGAAAATAGAATCTTTCCTTCTCTTCCTGGTAAATTTCTTACCACTTTTTAATTTTTCTTTCCGTGCAGCAACAAGATACTTTGGTGATATAATTTATTTCAATGAGATTAGGGATAAACAGTATCAATTTCTGCAACTTCTCCTATTTCCTAGCAATTCTCATTGTTCATCCTTCCTGGTTTATTGTACTATAGTATCATTAACTCACAAAGTGATAACTCAAGCAATCTATGATTACATATTAACTCAATTACACGCTACCATGCAATTCCAATTCAAAAAAATCCCAGCAAAGTTTAAAGCAAGCAATGTACGTTGGCATGGAGAAAGTTTAAGAAATATGTCTATGCACACGCTATTCCTTTTACGTTTATCTATCATGATTTCAACGTATATATAGAAAAGTGTAAAATGTGGATGCCCGTATAAGGGTATTTTGTAAGTCTTCATCCAAGCTCATTTTATGAAAGCATAAGGATAGAGATTGAAGAGCTTATATAATGCAGATGGAAAAGAAATAAGATTGAAATGATTTGTTGTACCAAACAAACAGATATAACCAATAAGAAGAAAATGAGTTGCTAAATAGATTTCTTGGATAGTTCTAGAATAATTTTACTGAAAATTTCGCATATATTGAAACTATATGACGCTGCATACCTATGGCCTATAACAAAGCGGATGATAATGCCCTTTTCTTCAAGTTTCTTTCTTTTATCACCTTCAATAGTAATATTGTGAAAGGTAAATGTCAACGGCTATTTTTTTTTTTCATAACAAAAAAAATTCTGCAAGAGAATACCATGAAATTCCGGTAAGAGATCATACCCTGAGGCATCCAAGTAGCACGAATTGAATCTCTTCGTTTGCGGCTGTTAAAAGCAGTATTAATTCCTACAACCATTAAATATTTATGTTTACCACCAGTGGCTGCAGCCTTTAGGTCATCTGATAATGGAACTTCATCAAGAATAGACTCCCTTTTTGCCCTTGCTGCTGCTAATTCAATTTCTAAGCTTAATATGGTTTTATCTAATGTGCTGCAGAAATAAAAAACCATGAGATTTTGGTTCCACCTTATTGCAGAAAATTTCAAGTAAAGATTAGAAGATTATTCCATTTGACTTACTGTATAGCATAATTCATTTTTGAAGCGTTGCCTAGCATTTCCTTAAGATCCCTATTTTTGTTGATCTGAAGCTACTCATGAAAAATATCAATTAGATACTATTGTCTAATCGTCAACACACTTTCTTTAGTTTACTAAAAGTGTCATGCCGTCTAGGGGTGTCAATATTTGACACGACCCGAAAACCTGACTCAAACCCGACCCGAAAATTTCGGGTAAGAGTCCGGAAAATCAACCCGTTTGCGAAAACGGGTCAGGTTCGGGTTGACTCGAATAGTGCCAGGTTAATTTCGGGTTTGACACGAACCCGACCCGGACCCGAAATTGACACCCCTAATGCAGTCTAAACACAGTTGTTATGCCCAAGCATAAGAAGCTTTAAATGAATGTATCACAACTCACAGATATTGCACTATCTTCTGCAAATTTGAAGCATGCTATGTTCTAATTGCAGGTAATCCTTGAATTAGTTAAAACAGAGAGTATGAGTTAACTCACACTATTTGAATGGCAACCTCCAGCTAACTTTGCCTTATCATCTTCAATTCTAGTTGGAGTGATTGTATCTTGTGCTTCAGGCAATGACCAGAATCTGCAAGCAGTTTTAATGATAAGCACCAGAAGAAGAATATAGATATATAAATATACACCCCTTTAAGAAATAAGTTGAAAAACATTAATATAATGATGCATTAAGGAGGCAAGTGCCATTTTAAGCTGATAATCATGAAGGAACAATTAAGCAGGTGTATAGAGTGCTAAGATGTCAATATTTGAACTTAATGTTAAAAATGTTGGAGGATCTATACGAGAAATGTTTGGTTATTAATGGCGGCAAGTGCTATTGGAGCTAATAATTTTAAAGGCACAATTAATCAAGTATATACAAGGCTAAGATGTCAAAATATGAATTTAAGGTTCAAAATGTTGGAGGACCTGTAGGAGGAATATGTTGATTTGGAAATCTTTCCAAATCTAGAATAGCCTTGATTTAGAAGGCTTTGACGTCTCATTATGTAATTGATTAGGAGTTGATTATTTCTCTAATTAAGTTGATTTGATTGGAGATTTAATTGATGCATTAATTAGGGGATTTGATTATTGCATAAATTTGGAGATTTAATTAGCATGATTGAGAGATCTAATTGGTGTCATTAGATTTTACCATATTATAACATTAATTAAAGTTTCCTTTATAATTTTGTTTCAAATCTTTAAATAGGACTTGAGGGCTATTGTATTGTATGTGAGAGAGAGCTTGAGAGCTTATTGTAATCCCTATTGTTCTCTAATATAGTGAAATCATCATCTAGACCTGTCAATATTGGACCCGACCCGAAAACCCGATCCGAAACCGACCCGAAAATTTCGGACTTGGGTTGACCCGAACCCGAAGCGGGTCGGGTTCGGGTCTGGAAAACCGACCCGTTTGCAAAATCGGGTCGGGTTCGGGTTGACCCGGAAACCCGAGAATAACCCGAATTGACCCGAAATAACACATAAACCCGAACCCGAGTGCCCCAGCTGCCCCAAGACCGCCTGCCCGGCTGCCCGTCCACGTCGCGTCGCTTCACTCCTTCACGTCCCGAGGCCTGCTTTCTTCGCGTCCCGAGGCGGCGAGGCCTGCGTGACTTGCGTCATTTCCGAACTCCCGCGTTAGCCATCACCGCATCGAGCGGCTCGAACTCCCGCGTCGGCGTTAATTGGAGCCTGCCGGCGTCGATTCGAGCCATCTCCCGCCGTTCCGAACTCCCGCGTCGGCGTCAATTGGAGCTTGCCAGCGTCAGGTTGACGAGGTCACCCGCTCACCGCATCACCTCATATGCCGATTTCTACCCCGTTAGGCCATCACCGCATCGAGCCGCGAACTCCCGCGTGTGACCCGCTGCACGCGCGGCGAGGGTGATTTGGCGAAATTTTTGAATGCAGGCGCGGGACGGCGGGATTTGGCTGAAATAGTTGGGGTCGGGTTGACCCGAACCCGAAGCGGGTCGGGTTCGGGTCCAGAAAATCAACCCGTTTGAAAAAACGGGTCGGGTCAACCCGAACCCGAATCATACCGGGTCAATTTCGGGTTGACCCGAACCCGACCCGTAACCCGAAATTGATAGGTCTATCATCATCCCCTCCCCGTTGGACGGAACCACGTAAATCACCGTGTTCATTGTGTTGTTTTTTGTGTGATTTATGGTTTCATTTTTCACTGTGTTTATTGCACAACAATTGGTATAAGAGCCGAATTTCGATGGGATTTCCAACGACGGTTTGAAGAACGAAAGCAAATCTCTGAGACGTGATCTTATCATATCGAACAAGCAAAGGCTGCTGATTTTTGTTATGAATTGTTGCTGAACCGGATTGGTGCAATTTTGGTGTCGTAAGGCAGTTGCAATTTGGTAGAGGCTTTAAAATCTAGTGGAGTGATGAATACATCCACCTTGACGATGGAGAAGACGTCGATTCATCAGTTGGTTACACATCCCATAAAAATTAATGTGACGAAATTTAACGATAAAGGAAACTTTGGTATGTGACGATGTGATGTGATGGATGTGATGTGCTCTTTGAATCTAAAGGAAGTTCTAGAGAGCAATGAACGTCCTATAGAGATTTCAGAGAGAGAATGACTGAAGATGAGTTGGAGTGTGCTTGTGGCTTGATCATAAATTATTTATCTCAAGAGATCAAGTATGAGGTGATATGGAGACTTTCGCAGTTAAATTGTGGAAGATTTTAGAAAATAAGAACCTGTCGAAGAGCGTGGAGAATCGTCTCCATATGAAATGCCGGCTCTACAGGTTTCAAATGAAACACGGGGTTACAATTAATGAACATCTAAATGACTTCACAAATATGTTGGCGTATCTTTTGAATTTGGATGAAGATGTTGGAGATGAAGACAAGGCGCTCCTTCTGTTGAATTCGCTCTCGGATGAGTATGAAAACTTCACAATGTCACTCATTCATAGGAAGGAGGTTTTGAACTATGGTGAGGTGACTATTGTGCCGCTGAATCATGAGTTTTGGTGTCGGGATAAGGAATCTGCAAAGATAAATTCAGCTGAGGCTCTCACACTTCAACGAAGAATATCTAAAAAGTAGAAGAATAAAAAGAGCGACAGCAGCAAGCAGGGCAAGTATCATGGGTGCAGTTTTGATAAGAATCATTGTGATTTCTATTTAGATACTGGTATTTGAAGAAATATTACCCAAAGTTGAAGGAGAATTGAAATAGAGTTTCCACTGAGGCTAAGGCAAATCTTAGCATGGAAGAGCGTGACGAAGATTCAGATGTAGCACTATCTATAGTTTCTCAGAGTTTGTATTCAGATGGTTCATGCTGGATTCCGGATACTAGTGCTACCTATCACATGTCCCACAAAAGAGTGGTTATGTACCTACAAGGGTCTTGATAGTGGTGTTGTGGCTATGGACAATGATCAGGCATGTCATATAGTTGGTGTAGAGAGTATCATCATTAAAATGAATGATGGTACTATGAGAGAGCTGACTGATATGAGAAACATTCCAGATATTAAGAAGAATTTTCTTTCTGTTGGGACTTTAGAGACCAATAGCTATAAGGTATTCATTGAAGCAGAAGTTTTGAACATATATCATGAAGCATTGTTTTTTCTGAAAGGAGTTTGTCACCACAATCTTTACTATCTTAAGGGAAAAATAGCGATTGGAATAGCTGTTGTTGCTGATGATTCTTTTGATGCTACTACATTGTGGTATATGCAGCTAGCTCATGCTAGAGAGGCTTCTCTTATGGATATGGTGAAGCAAGGATTTATCAAAGAAGCAAGCACATGCAAGCTCAATCTCTATGAACATTGTGTATCTGGCAAGAAGATAAGTTTATCCTTTGGTACTACCATCAACAGTACAAAGGGTATTTTGGAGTATGTTCACATAGATGTTTAAGGCATGACAAAGACAGCAACATTTGGTGGGCAACGATACTTTGTCTCTTTTATTGATGATTACTCCATAAATATTTGGGTGTACACCATGAGTGGTAAGAGCAAGGTACTGGAAATTTTCAGAATCTGGAAGAAGTGGATTGAGACTTAGACTGACAAAATAATCCGCTGTATCATATCAAATAATGAGGGCGAATACACTTCAGATGGGTTCTTGCAAGAGTGTCAGAGATTTATGATAGAGCATCACTTCACTGTTAGAGAGACATCACAACAGAACGGGGTGGCAGAAAGGTTGAATCAAACTTTGGTGGATAAAGTTCGGTGTATGTTATCCAATGTTGAGTTGGTTAGAGCCTATTGGGCTGAGGCGATAAACTATACCTATCACTTGGTGAACCATCTATCTTTTGCAGTTATTGAGAAAAAGACCCCAAAGGAGATGTGGTTAGGGCATCCTGCTAGATTATGAGCATTTGAGAGTATTTGGGTGTCGAGCTTACTATTATGTTCACAATGATAAACTGAAACCATGTGCAAAGAAAATGATCTTTATTGGCTTCAGACGTGGAGTCAATAGCTTCAAATTCTATGATCCAATAAAGAAAAAGATTGGCATTAGCAGGGATGTTACATTTGACAAGGTGAGCATGCTAAAACCTCAGGACTCTAAAAAGGTAGAGAATTCTATTGGGATCATAGTACACTACATAAGTTGGAGTTTAATACAACTCCATTTATTCCACAAAAGCCAATCATTTCTACCCAAATACCTGAATCAGCTGCAGATCAGGAGATAGAAGATGATGTTGAGAATGAGATTCCTGTTCGAGAATCTATTGCGAGGAACAGGACCAGATGCCATAATGTCCCAAAACTAGCTTAGTTGAGGGATCATTTTAAATTTTCACTTTCAGTCATAGAGGTTAAAGTTCCTAGTCACTATAAAAAAGCAGTATACAGTCTTGGTAATGATCTTTGAAAGAAGGCTATGGATGAAGAGATGAAGTCTCTTTAGAAAAATGCTACTTTAAGGTTGGTGAAGCTTTCTACATGAAGAAAAGTCATTGGTTGCAAGTGGGTGTGTGCAAAGAAAAAAAGATCTCATACAGAGCATATGTGCAGTATCATGTTAGGTTGGTGGCAAAAGGCTCTTCATAATGGGAAGGGGTTGCTTTTGATGAGGTGTTCTCCTCAGTAGTTAAGCATCCCTCGACCTGCATTCGCTTGGCACATGTAGCACAATATGGTCTAATTTCTGAATTCTTTCACAGAGAATTTGTAACATCAGTTTTTGCTCCAGGTTCGTCCGGACGAAGTGGATTGTCCGGGACGATCGGTACAGGTTGTTCAGGGAAAACAGTTTTGGCTGCATGGTTCGTCGGGACGAAAGTTGGTTCGTCTGGACGAAAATTCTCCTGTGAGATCCTGTCTGTGTCAGGGAAAATCTGAAATGAGCTCTGAAATCTGTTTCTGAATACAAGTTTCGGAACCGATGATAAGTTCTGTTCTGGTGCTATAAGCACATCTGTTCTGGTGCCTTGAGCACAAAGGGAGGCATAAGGGGCCAGAATCCGAGAGATTCTGTCAGTGTCTGGGAAGGGAGGCATAAGGGGCCAGAATCCGTTGAGATTCTGTCAGTGTCAGGGAATCTGTTCTGTCTTTTGATCTGTTCTGAAATGATATGATTTTTGATTTCCGTATGATATAAGTTGATCTGATTTGTATGATTATGATTCTGATCCGATTCTGACACGCTTCTGTTCTGTTTTGATCTGTTCTGATACGATCCGATGCTGATTTTCCGTACGATTCTGTCTGTTCTGATATGAATGCTGATCTGATATGATTTAATCTGATTTCCGATTTTGGTACGTTCTGTCAGTTCTGATGTGATGTATTTCTGTTTTATTCTGATTTGATTTGATTTGTACGATTCTGTTCCGATTTCTGTTTAGATTTCTGTCTGATGTGTTTGATGTGGACTCTGAGGATTTTGATTGGAGGTTTGTTGTCTTGCTGAGCTGTTGTAGCTCATCCTTGTTTTCTGCGTGGTTTTCAGGTTCTGGGAAGGGGAAGGAAGTCCAGGAATAGAAGTTCAGAGTCTGATTCCGTATAGGTATTTTTGCACTTTTGATTTTTGTACAGTCATGGCTTTTCTGTTCTGTCTTTCTTTCTGTCTGAAAGCCATGAGCTGTATTTGTATATGATTTTTTTGAGGAAGAAAAAGATAGATGATCTGTTCCGCTGATTTGATGTTTATAGTAGCTCTGTGTGCGTCTGTTTTTGTCTGTATGTTTGGAAGAAAGTTCTGAAACAAATTCCAAAGCCAGATCCTGGAATCAGTTCAGTCAGTCTGAATGTTCAGGCCTCACGACCCGATGCGAGCGGGACCCGTCCCGGTCGGGTTGGGTCATGACAGAATTGCAGGAGAAGATCTATATATTACAACCGTCTAGATATGAATCCTCAAAAGACTTGGTTTGCACATTGGACAAGTCTTTAGTTGGAGTAGTGAGAAGGTTCACCTACTGTAGAAGTTTGGTGAATATTAGAGCTCACAATTGATTGCCTACTTATTTTGAAGAACTATTGATGTAGAACTAAATATGATTTAAATGATTGCAATAAGAAGTTGCACGCTTTTGAGTAAGAGCAATAAGAATAAAAACTTTAGCCGCTTAACGATAATAGAAAATAAAAGAGGGGGGATTCCGCTTAGGCCAAATCACATGCTAATAGTTAAGATCACCAAAACAATTAGAATTTCAACATAAGCAAATTTAGGAGATTTTCAATAACATCCCTAGATTAACAATGAAAGTAGATGCATAGAAAGTCATAACTCATTCCCTACATTTACAAAGTTTTGGCAGATAGTTTTACACTATTCCTTATGCTTGATTCACAACCTACAAGAGAAGAAGGTTAGGGGGGAAATTGAAGAGGAGGAAAAGTTCACCCTTGTCGAGGCACGGTGGTGATTTTCCACTGAACGGTGGAAAGCTGCTCTTCGATGGCGTCGGATAGGGTGAAGATGATACGCTCCAAGTACTCATCGGCGGAATTGTTTACTTCTGGATTGACGTCGAAGACAGTCGACCAGAGGATCTCGGCGACCGGAGGATGTCGACGAAGCCTTGTTCGTGTAGACGAAGCCAGATACAAGTTCAGGATAGGCCATGCATCGATTTCGTAGTGTTGAAGTGTTGTAGAAGACGTCCTCTGCTATCTTTAAGGATTCCCCTTGAGAGAAAGAAGTTTCTCTCAAGAATCCAAGCGGAAGAAAGGGTGAGAGGGTGGCCAGCCAAAGAAGGAGCTTGGGGAAAAAGTATGTTCAGATTTTAGAGGAGGGAGGATGGAGGGAAATTAAGAAATTATTTTTCTAGTTAATCCTTTATATTGGAAAGGATTTAAGGGTGATTTGGAAAGAGGGAGGGGGCGGGTAAGAAAGAAGGATAGGCTTTGAATTCTTTCCAAAGAGAGGATAGTATTCAAGTGGGGCAAGGAGGGGACCGACAGCATAGGGAGAGGGATTGGGGAAATAAGCAAGGATTTTATTACTTAAATGAGATTCTCAAATTAAGGAATAGGATTTAATTCCAATCTAATTAAAATTTAATTTGGATTTGATTTTAGAAACTTTCCTAAAATAGGATTCTATTTTAGGAAATGTTTCAAAATTCAAATTTGATTTTAATAATTGAAATTGAAAAGCTTTCCCAAAAAAGGTTAAGTAAGAAAGGAAAGTAATGATGAGGAATTTGAAAATTTGGAGGCAAGGAGGAAGGGAGAGGCCGGCGGTTAGGCTAGGGTTTGGGTGGGGTTTGGGTAGCTTGGGGATAGGGGATGGAATGTAAGCAAGTAGGACGGGTGGGATGGGAGCTTGACCAAGAGGGGAGATGGGGTTAGGATGGCTAGGGGTGGAGGGACTTGGATGGGCCGTGGGGTGGAAGGGAAGGGAGGGAGAAAGAGGAGGAAGAACTAAGAAGAAAATAACTACGAACCCAGACTCTTCCAAGGTTGGTGGGTGATCCACTTCCCTCTCCTAGGGATCTCTCTCCAAAGACTCTCAAACTCTCACAAGAACTCAATTTGTAGGAATTTGATGATAATTCACTCATCAACTTCAAAGAAACATAAGAGGGCTATATATAGCCTCATACAATGAAAGGAAAAATAAAAGACGACATAGCCCCTACGGCTTACATGACAAAACCTTTAAGTAAGGGTACAATGGGAAATGCTACTAAAACAAATACATAAAGCAAATAAATAAAATAAATACATATGAAGACTCAAAAATATATCGGCCCAATCGTGGCCATAGATCGACATCCACGTCTCTGATATACTTTCCATGATCTGATGCCCTCATCAACTATGCTCAACTTTATCGCTTGGGAGGGGGGTACCTAGGCAACCATTTGGGTGTTGTCATTCTGATATTGGAGCCTAGTTTGTTATCTTTTTATTTTCAAGTGAAAGATAAGGTGGAGATTGTTGATTTGGAAATCTTTCCAAATCTAGATTAATCTTGATTTAGAAGGCTTTGATGGGTCATTATGTAATTGATTAGTGAGTTGTATTACCCTAATTAAGTTGATTTGATTGGAGATTTGATTGATGCATTAATTAGGGGATCTGATTATGCATAAATTGGGAGAATTAATTAGCATGATTGAGATATCTAATTGGCGTGATTAGCTTTTGTCATATCATAGCATTAATTAAAGTTTCCTTTATAATTTTGTTTCAAATCCTTAAGTAGGACTTGAGGGCTATTGTATTTTATGCAAGAGAGAACTTGAGAGCTTATTGTAATCCCTATTGTTTTCCAATATAGTAAAATCATCATCCCCTCCCCGTGAACGTAGGCATCTTTGCCAAACCACGTAAATCGTCGTGTTTTTTTTATGTTGTTTTTGTTGTGTGATTTATGGTTTGATTTTCCACCATTTTTATTGCACAACAGAATATTTGGTTATTAATGGTGGGTAGTGCTATTTTAAGCTAGTAATCTTGAAGGCACAATCAAGCAATTCTACATAAAGCTAAGATGAACAAAAAGGTTCAAAATGTTGAGGATCTGTAGGAGGAATATTTGATTCCGGATATTTTGGGAAATTTTTTGCCTAAGATGGCATTCCTAAGATTCAAGACAATTATTTCAGTTTTGCAAGAATTCTTTGTCAAACAAAGATAGTTTCCTATAATTGTCAAATTGGTGCCTTGCAAAACATTAAAAAGTACGTATTGCAATTCAGCAGAATTGTTAGGTAGTTCAAGAACTGTACATCATGAACAAACTTTTGCTCGGGATCTTGTTTTTCTCAAATAAAATTAAAAATAAACAATAAGAAGAAGAATAGGACATTACTGTAGACTTCTTAAGGAAATAACTTCAGTATTCATCAAATCAGCAAACACGATATGATCCTCAGAAAAACTTTCAAATCCCCATAGTTGTCTGCCTGTCAATATTCTGTATTTATCTAAACAGTTTATGAACTTGTTGTTGCTACCAACGAATTTATCTACAAATTTATTGCATCAATAAGAACCTGGCAACACAAAAGCAGGGACTCCTTTAATCTGCCAAAACAACTTGATTTCAAATCTATTTTGACTCAAGATTACATTTTCGGTTCATTTGGTTGCTGAGGTTAAAGATCTAATTTTGAAAAACAGTGAAGTTTGCTAAATTCATAATTTGTTTAGATTCAAACTCCACAAAGATTGTTGAAACTCTCTGATTTCATTTACATCAAAAATCACATTAGCAAAAACACAATAAACATTGAAATCCGGTAAATTAATTGCTCTTCAACAGAAGCAGCTGCACTAAAGAACAGAAAATACCTATTTGTGAAGAAAAGCCCAGCGCAGAAGCTTAAGATGCAAAGCATGAGCGTCCACTTAGTGGAAACCACACCTTTGCCCTTCCCATTCATAGCCACTCTCCTCTCCTCTCCTCGTCAATCCCTCACTCATAGAACCACTAAACTATTCTCATATCAAATACGAACCCCAAGCTCCTCATAAAACTTCAATCGCCTCTTCTCTCTCTCTCTACCTGTGAGCATCAGCACTGCAATAAGAAAAGGCCACATGACCATTCTCACCCTTTCTCTCTCTACTACCTCCCACTCTCTCTCTTCAAGAAGGCTATGACTTTATTACAGAAATTGTAGATTGATGTACGCATCACAACTACTTCTAAATGGGCATGGAAGCCACATTCACGCGGCCATGGCTTTAGCAATTGCGTGATGCCCCTCGCCCTCTATGTCTACAGTAAAAACCAAAGAAGGTGAGAGTGACTTGGTTGGTTAACAAAATTTAATTTTCTTGGATGTTGGGTCCAGTCATTCCATGCCAATATTTCCATTTTCCAGCATACAATTGAGAATTTGAGATAAGAATGAATTATTTTGTGCGGTCATCTCAATGCAAACAGAGGTGCATCAGAACGCATCACATCATTTTTTGTTGTGTATGGATGCTGCATAGCAATGTATACTGGGTGACGTAGCGCATTTTGGTTTACTTCCGGACAGTCCGGTTACCGCATAGAATAATTTCTCTTTAGATAAGAGAGAATTTTTAAATAAATTTAACAATTATGTATTTAAACTTTTAAAATTTTAAACATTTTAAGTATTTTATATTAATATTTTATAAATATGATGATTCACATACTTATGAGTCGAGTTGGAGTTAATTTTTTAGCTCACTCAGCTCAACTTATGAGTTATTTATCAAGTCAGAATTCAAATCAACTCAGCGGTTGATTTCTATATTTGTAATAATCGATTTCTCTGTGTTTTTTAAAGGATTTCAGCAATGACAATACTCATGTTGTCATTAACCAACCTTTTGATCCATTTAAGAGTAACTTGGTGTATTTGTATATTCACATATTTATACTCATGTGAGTAACTCGTAGGTGGTCAAGCAGGTCCATTTTTTATGGGAGCATCCAAGAGGAACATTCGCCTAAAACAAACCTCGTATTGGCGCTTTTATTTGGTTCGGTTGACCGGATGCAAGAAACATCCGGTCCTAGACAAAAAAACGCCTGTACCGAGGTGTACCGAGTTTTTTTGAAAAAACTCGGTACACCTCGGTACAGGCGTTGTTTTGCCTAGACCGGATGTTCCTCTGTATCCGGTCGGAGGACGTAATAACGGCTCCTCGTATTGAGGAGTAGTTGCGGAATTGGACTATAGAAAATTAGTTTTTCAACTTGGCGGAGCATGCAGTACATGAGAGCTTGTTTACGGAGGATTGGATAAAGGATGTCTTTCCCTAATGAGATCGGCCAAAAGATTCGTCCAAGTAAGACTTCACCTTAAGAAATGTTTGCCCAATCAAAACTTAGCTTTCTTAGCAAGACTTCAATCTACTAGCGGTCATGCTCATTTAAGAGACTTGTCACCTATTCTTTATGACTCGCTCGAGACACTTTTTTTTTTAAAACTCACATAAGGAACTCGCTATGAGGCATCTTGAGCCACATCAGAGGTATAAAGCCGTGTATACATCTCGAACTAATTCATATGTCTATGTAAATCTATACTTATCATATCATACATTACGGTTTTCTTATTGTTTCTTAAAACAGCTTTTTAGTATAAAATTTTAAATTTTTGTACTAGAAAACTAATTTAAGAAGCAATAAGAAAGTCAACTCAAACAAAACTTAAGTTTGTCAATATAGTTAAGTGTCATCTACGAACAAATTTAAATTTAATAATATTTGCTTTCACTTCTTTTTTTTTTAAGAGAGTGAATATCTTTCAAGATTTTAAGTTCTGGTACCATGTTTTGTGATAATCATCATGTTTATTATTGGCAATAAACCTGATATGCAAGAGCTATAGCTTGTCCGAGATCAGTGCTTTTTATTCGCTTGCTAGCGTATGATGTAAGATTCATATGCTTCATAATTGTTTTCATCTTAATGAAGTCTAGGAATTGAGCTTACCTAGAGCTGAACTTGAACTTCTCAGCTCCAATGGAGACCCAACTAACAAAAAGCATCCACCAAAGCGCTGTGCGGATATGGACACCGTCAGGTGGCGAATCACAGCGCGTCACATAACTCCTTTGTTGTGTACCGCAAATGTGTACCATTTGATGTGACACACTTTGATTCATCTCCGAATAATCCGATGTCCGCACAAAATAATTTCTTAAAAAGTTCAATGTTATTGTTATTATTTTTTATAAAACATAAATATTTTAGTTTTGTTCTTTATTTTTTAAAAGATAGAAACGTAAAATTTATTATTTTAATTATGTTTGAATTATGATAAAAGATAAAAATATAAAATTGAATATATCAATAATTCCTTTGCAAAACTGATTTTATTATCAACTCATTCCTTACAATTAATATTTAGGGGGCTAATTTCTGGGGTATTATTACCTTGTCTTGTATTTAAGAAATTTTAATTTTAAATTTTTAGTTTCGCATAAAGTAGTTACGATTGTTCAAAAAAAAAAACAGTTATAATATTTAAATTATAACTAAATTTTGTATTTTCCTACTAAAAATCAGAAGATTTATATACGTACACCTAAAAATTTCTATTTATTTATATAACATCCTAATATCGAAATCAATTTAAAATTTATATTACATTTTAGATAAATTAATGTTAATAATATTTTTATAGTACATAAATATTTAGATTTTACTTTTGCATAAGTTAATATAAATATTTAAATATTATATTTTTAATTATAAAAAAAATTACTATAAGCTAAAAATCCCCCAATATTAAAATAAAATTTAATAACTAACTAAATTATATCTTAAAATTCTAACAATGAGGCTTATGAACTTAATTATCTTACGTTCTAATATTAACGCTAACATAATCTGCTTGGTTGGACGAGTTGCTTCAAAAAATGCTTTTTATCCTCAAAACGTAGATCAAACTCATATGATGAGTAAAAGATATTTAAATTATAATTCCATATAAAAATCGAAAGTATTTTTAAACGCCAAAACAGTTAAAAACACTATAAAACTAAGAGAGGCATACCCACCAACTAACAGGAATTTTGGTATGATAAGAACCTAAATTAGGATCAACACGGATTCAAAACAGGTCAAGTTCAGGTTCAACAATTCGATTCTTTTTAAAAATCGGGGTTGACTTTGAGTTGGCCCTTTGACCCAAAATTAACCTGTTTTTGACCTGAATTCCAACCAAAGATCAGTTATCGCCATTATTCGCCTTGATCTTAAAAGCTTTTCACTCAAAAAACCAAATGAATTCACCAAAGCTACTTGCGAAGCCTAAAGCATAGTCGTTGGAGAATTCTTGAGGATTCATTAATTCTAAGTGAAGTCACTATTACGCCGGCCCAGGAGGGGCTGGCTGGACCGGTCCAACCTGGATCGGTCCGGGTCTACTCGCGACGGAACCGAACGAAGCAGGCAGAACCGAGCGGAGGGAGCAAAGCCGACGGGGGCCAGGCAAGAATTTTGGGAGGGAAATTTTGAATGCGAGGGAATGTTTAGACATTTTGTAAAACTCCTTTATGGTTAATTAGGAGGTTAGGAGGAAAAGGGGGATTATCTTGATTTTGAATTTCTTGGGAGAACTAAGTTTGTTCTTGGGCTCTTGGCTTTGCCGGAGATCGTGGAGAGTGCTTCCTTCCTCTCGAATGAAGGAAGATTATATCTTGCAAGTGCTTTTATCTACTATTGAAATAAAAGTGTTTGCTTTGTTTTCCTACGAATTTCCATTGAGTTTTTTCTCCGTTTTCCACTGTTTGGGCTGTGTTCTTGCTACGGACAACAGTTTCTTTGCTTAGGTACTTGATTTGGGTTAGGTTTACTTGTGCAAACGAGTATTTCCTATCAGCCACCAGCAACTTTACTTGAATTCATCATATACTTGGAATTTATCAGGTATTCTTCATGTAACTAGGAAAGATACAAGCAAGCTATCCTATATTCCTATATAATTTTAGGATAAGCACTTGTTAAACCTTTGATATAGAACTTGTATAACTTAAAATGTAGCAAATCTTGTCGCACTATGCGTTAACACAAATCTATAAATAGGGGATCAAAGGAAGATCCTGACACATTAATCTTTTACTGGTTGTCAATCTAGTAAAATCCTAAAGTTTCAAACTTTAAGCTCCCTTTCTCTCTCATCTTTTCTCTTATTATTATTTATCTATTTTTTGTTAACAAATAAATCTGAATCTAACATCCTTTCAGATAAACAAATTTTGATCTAATATCCTTTGGTAGAATAAGTGTGGATAAATGCATAAGACCATAAGTCAAGCAACATAACGAAAGACGATGGGAGGGAAGAGATCAATTCCAATGTAGAATTAAGACCTCTTCCACTGGCAGATATTTGAACAAGATGGAGGAAAAATTAACATGAATTACTTGAGAAGTTTTGGAGGGAGAAAGCTGACACATACTCAAATGTTCGATGGCGAAGAAACAAAAGCTTGGACCAAGAAAGCTGCAACAAAAAATCATCACAAACTGGGTAAGAGCTATTCAAGTAACACTCTGCTTTCACAAAGAATGGTAGAATTAAAAGAAGGCCAAGAGGTTGGTGATTGTGTTGATATTAAAATTTTTATAGAATTACATCTAACAAAAAAGATTTACACTTAAACCCACTTGCAACTATAACAACAAAAACAAAAACAACATCAAACCTTTCGCCCACTATGTGAGATCAACTATATGAATCTTTTTTTTTTCCATTATGTCCCATTAACAATCAAATTCTCATTTAAATCTAATAAAGAAAGGTCACTTCTAGTATTTTCTAACAATGTCTTTTAGGTCTACCTTTATCTTTTTCATAAGCCAAGTCTAAGAAATTTACTTTCTTAGCCGGGTCATCGGAAGGCTATTGTTTTATATAACCAAACCATCTAAGACGACTCTCTACAATCTTATCTTCCACTGGAGTTACTCGAACCTTTTCACGTATATGCTCATTTCGTATCTTATCTCTAAGAGTAAAGCCACTCATCCACATGAGCATCCTCATCTCTGCAAAATTTAACTTAATATTATGCTTCTCTTTTAATGGCCAACATTCTGTGCCATAAATTATAAAAGTTTTATCCCATTAAATTTGGAGAATACTCTTTTCTCTTTTGAGAACTTAATTCAACCATTGCAAGTTATTCACATATCTAAGAGAATATTCAATCCTACAATGCCTCATAGCTATCTCATCAACCAAAAAATTTATGCTAGTATGATGACAAATGGAAGTGATTACATGGACCCTTTTTTCTATAGATATTGCATTAAGTATGTTCACACCTTTAAAGCCTAGACAACTCACTTCATTTTGTTTTGCATTCATTTCAAATATCAATACTAATAATACTGCAAAGTAGTCTAAAGAATAAGCAAAAGCCATCTTGTTGGCATCGTTCATATCATCATAACCACTACAATTGATGTAACTAGAATCTTCATCAAGGTGCAAAATCTTACATGAAATGCAAATATTAGATTGGAAAGAGACCAATCATCAAACAATATACATAGATTTCAAGTAGAGGAAATAGGTCAGCAACCAAGATGCTTTAAAACAAAACAACAACAAGCTTTATCCCACTATGTGAGTCGGCTACATGAATCTTTTTTTCTCCATTGTGTCCTTTTAAGGATCAAATTCTCATCTAAAAAACCCATTTCAAATATTTCTAACCAAGTCTTTTTAGGCCTACCTCTACCTTTCTTAATATAAGTGAAATCCAATACATCTAATTTCCTAACCGATTCATCAGATTAAAACAAGTTGAAAGCTTCGCAGATTTCACACATTAACACAAGGTAAACACAAGTCCATTAAACAGGAATTCCATTCATAAACTTATAAGCAATGCATATGTTTAAAAAGCTAAAAAAATGTTCATTCAATGACAGTCTATAACATCATTCAAAAAATAACATAATAACTTTTGGCACACCCTCAAGAAACCATACAATATCAATGTGTGGAATAAAAGCTTCATCTTCTCAAGAACATTTTGCAGATCTTCATTGAACATGTGCATCAAGAAACATAACTTCCTTAACTTGTTAAATTTAAGCTTGTTTTTCTCAATAACTTTTGGTACCTCTTAAATGAACTTGATTGACTTGAATGAACAGCACTTGGCTGGTTTGGTTGGATTGAATAGTTAACATTTGGTCAAGTTGAGCGAACTTAATTTAGTTGGCTTGGTTGGCTCAGATAATTTGCACATATTTGGCTTGGTTGGCTAGAGGGAATTGCACTTAGTTGGCTTCAATGGACAACACTGGCATAGTTTGGTTAGATTAAATGGTGAACACTTGGTACCTAATAATCCATAAAGGCAGGCATGAGGTGAACAAATCCCATTAAAAGTCATATTTATATCTTGCTATTATACTTACCAAATCATTCTTCTAAAATGAAAAATCATACTACTCATTCACCACAAAATACTCCTTCAATGATTCTCAAGTCTCCTTTATCAAGTCAAATGCAATCCATCCCTACAATCGAATGGTAACCCATCAATCCATCTCTAATGTTAAAATCAATGATACACATCTGGATCATGTGATGAGTGAGGCGTTTGCAACTCTTCTGATTACTCCAAATGAGACTCATCAGTGTCTATCGCTTATCTTTAGATCTTTATAAAAATCTACCCTGTTTTTTTTTTCACTTTTGAGAATTCTTAGCCTGTGGCTTTTGATGGTGGATCGTCCCGAGTATCTATTGCTTATATTATTTCAACGCCAAAATTTCCAAGACAAAATTAACTTTTGTTTCCTATTTTGACAGTATTTGAAATATAATTCAACATAACCATCTACAGAAAAAGCATTTTAATAAGTCTTTGAAGAATCCTTAATCTAAATCTTCAGATTTAAAATCCACCGCATCCTCGTCATAGCTTAAGATTTTGTGTTGAAGCATTGGATTTATGGTATATTCTCAATAGAGAAAAAAGAAATGCAATTCATTGTACCATTTCTAGTTGGAAAACAGGACAAAATGCACAGCGTCGAGGAGCCATTGAATACTGAAAACAGATAGTTGAAAATCTCTATAAATTGAGAAAAAATCAAGGAGACAACGCAGACATGCATCAGTCGATAAATTTTGAATCCCCACAGTTAAAATCGGTTCAAAGTGAAGAAAATAAAAAATAACATCATCTGCACGTCTTTCGTTATCATCCGAAACAGGAGAGAAACAAAAATATGAAAAAGAAAATACAGGAGGGGGCCTGTAGAAATGGCATGTGGTCGAGTCAACAATCGAATCGCCAACCAGAAATCTAAAGGGCGACTGAAACGATATCTCGACTTATTACTTTACCTCCGCTTCGGATCCAGAGAGTTACATCGTATCCCTCTTTGCTCGCAAAGAAACGGAGGAGAAAGATTGAATACCAAAAATTGCGAAAATTAACAATACAACAAGAAGATAAAAAAGAAGAAGAAGAAGAAAATCGACGAGCGAACACAGTGAAGCGGGCATCGAGAAGAAGAATACATCGGCCGTCGCTGGATTTAGGGCTTAAGGCAGTGTACACTGTACGTCGTTTATAGAGGAGGCTACTTGCACGTGATGCGCACGTGCATGCTGTCTTGTCGTTCCTCTAATTAAGAAGATTACTTGTGCTTAGTGTTAATTAGCCAAGGAAAAAAAATGTTGATCAGGAAGTTCTCAAGCAATGAATCTACTTTTAAATTAATTTTGAAATAATAAAAGAGGATATGTATAACACTCAAAATTCTCATTCATATATTTAATATTTAAAAATAACTATTTACATTAAATAATTCTTTATTAACAATGTTATTCAAAATTACTTTGATCTCGTGAGGCACGAGAAATTTGTGATAGGATCTCATTAGCATAAAAAGTGTAAATAAAGTTCCGTATGTACTATGTATTAAGAAGCAATTAAAAAATCGTCCAAACGAAGTCTTACTTACACTTTCGATGCATTTTGTACTGAAACTCTGTTTTAAGAAGTAATAAAAAAGTCGTCTCAAATGAAGCCTAATACCAATGACATATGAAGGAGAAGTCATGATATGAGCTTCCTGGTGAGGGCATTGATTGGATGCGATGCCTAAAATGAAATAAGATTTCATGAGATATGTTAGGAAAGCACAGATGATGGAATCTCGCCATAGGAACTCGTTGTCAAAGCTATTATTAGCGAGACGAGATGTGTGAAGAAGTTAGGATAACTAGATAAGAGCTTGTTCGCAAAGGCACCAAAGGAATCATGGAGGACAACGAGACCGGTGGCACTTGAAGGGTGATATGACCAAGTGTGTTAATAGAAAGAGTCGGTCTAAATGCTCTTCTTATGTTTTTTGAAGTTTTAAATATTTTTGAGCAAATAATTTTTAGGCGATAATTATATACATTATAAAATTTTGAGTGCTATATATTAAATCCTTCATGAATAAAATATAAATTATGAGTGATTGGACATCTATTTCTAAATAGTATACTTATTTTAATATTGATTTAAAATTTATTAAATTTATCACAAAACTATGAAATCTATCTAATCTAATTATTTTGGAAAAAAAACTTGACATGGTATTCTAATTAAATTTGTAATTATTATGAATCTTAAACTTATTGAATTTATTTTGAGATAAATATAATATTAATTTAAATTAATTATTCATATAATACATGCATCTCAAAATAAATTCAAAGCTTTGATATTCATTGACCAAATTTTAATTAGAATATTATGACCCAAAAATTTCAATTATTAATGAACCATCTCTTATGACCAATAAAAAAACAATCAAATAAATGCCAATCTAATTAGAGCTCATTTAATTGTAAATAAAAACTACAATTTAAAATTAGTGAAATGGATCAGCCAATCTTTCTTCCTACTAATACTTTTTTTAATTATGCTTATTTATGAATTCTTTTTAAAATATTGGTTTTAATTTAGGAGAATTTACATGCATGACAGTAAATAAAATTCAACTTTCATATTTAACATTTAAACTTGGTCATTTTCTGTAAAAACACTTAAAACTTTAAATATTAACAAAAATATCAATAAATCACATTTAAATTCACTACCTAATAAAAAAATTCTTTAATCCTTAAAGGGGTATTTATAAGAATTTGATGAGGGTATGTTGATCCTTCAGTGAACTTGATGATATAGTATATGATAAGTTGATGCATACTATCAAATAGATTATTATGGACCCACCATAAGATTAAGATTAAGAATTTGAAAATCAAAGGCTATGATAGCCCCATCACAAGATTAAGATTATGAGTAATGATGAAATCAAGGACAAATAGCATCATCAATAGTCATTTATAATAAATTGCCTTGGTACTAAAAGTACTAAAATTTTAATGAAAACTAAAGATTAAAAATCATAATTTTGCATTTTAAAATTTAAATCTTCAACATTTAACTTTCTCTCTCTCCATATTATTAAATTTTAATTTACTCTTCCCTCATATTAAATTAATTTTGCCTTATATGAAGCCATTAGAGTCTACCACTATTTATTGGGAGCAGTGTTAGAGTGGTTCCACTCCACTTCCTTACTTGCTCTTTGTAGCTTTATTTTATTTTATTTCCTTTTTCTTAGTATTTCACTCATTTTTATGACTTTTAAAATTTGAATATTAGAATTTGATGCAATAATTTAAATATTATTTGAATGAATGAAATGGGAAGTATTTATATTTCAAGATTGCATAGTAAAATCTCTAGGGTTGAGAGCTTGTGACCTGCCCTTCCTCTTTTGGGTTCTTTATGCATATGGTGGAAGATCTTGATCTAGATATCATTCTTTTACTTGCTTATCTCTCTCCAATTCTTTCTTAATATATTCATTTTCCTATCATCATCTTAAAGTATTTCTCCACAACTTAATGTCATAAGAAAATTTCTAAACCTCTATTAAAGCATACAACAATATTTACAATTCTTGTCCTACTTTTGGTTGCCCCTCCTCCATCACCCCTAAAATACTTTGGATATCCACCATATGTTTCAAATCTATCATCCACAAACTCCCTGAATATTTTATGGCCTTTTTACTCTTTCAATGTACTATTAAGCTCCTTCACTAACTTGATGTTTTCATACGAGTCAAATTTGTTCAAATTAGGTCACCTTGACCTAGTCATTGATTTTCCCCATCATTGAGAATATGAACCTCTTAAAATTTCATTACACACTCCAAATCACATCTAAATTCACTACCCTAACATTCTCAAGTTTCTCCATTCCTTGAATCTCCTCTTCCATAAGAAATCTTAAGTCCAAATACTTGAGATTCTTAGGAATAGCCATGACATAACAACTTGCCTATTCTCTTCCTTTTAACCACCAACTAAAATAAAATTATTTCAACCACTCAATAGTATCCATCGCAACCTTATCTCCCCAATAAAATAGGTGAAAGCCTTGGATCACCCATTTAAAAGCTAGGTCATAGTTGTGATGATACAAGGCTAGGCCATAAGTCATCTTAAAAAATAATTTTTTAGATTACTAATTAGATGATAATAAGTATTTTTGATCTATTGAAAATTAAAATGGAGAATTGATGAGACATGTCATTATTAGCAATCATGTTTAAAGCTTTACTATTGACGTCTAGGATATTTTGGATTGGATAATTTGGCGAACCTCATTTAATTAAAAAGCAATGCCTTATATGACAAAAAAAATTATGTTGGATTATTAGCTTATTAGCATTATGATGAATTCAAACAACAACAAATGTTTCGTTTGAGACATCTTTCGTAGTGTTTTTTAAAACGGCTTTCTAGTACAAAAATTTCAAATTCAAGAAATTTTTGTACAAAAGATATGTTTTAGAAAGCAAGAAGAAAGCCGTCCCAAATTAAGCCAAAACCAAAACCACCAATATCTTGTACTTTCTTTGTTCCATAATTATGATTTTATTAAAAACCTTGATGCATACAACTAAACGATCGAAATGTAATGCAGTTTTTAAATTTGTATCAGTTGACCTTTGGTCAGGAGCACAACTATGGGCAAATTCCAAAAGCAACTTGAAATCATTCACAAGTACATGAGGTTGGCTTAGAGCAAGATCTAGTCCTTAAAAGGAACTTTTATTAGGTTCGGTGTAAGGACGTAGATGAACGTTCGGTCGGAGACAAAATCCCGCCAAAAAACTCAATATTTGCTCGGTATTACAAGGTATTATTTGATAATAACGAGGAATACCGCTCTGTGAAGATCAATACCGAGTTATACCGAGCTATACCGAGTTGTACCAATTTTTTTCTAGGAAAAACTCGGTAAAACTTTTGTATAACTCGGTATTGCTCGGTATAGCTCGGTATAACTCGGTATTGGGTCTTCATGTGATGGTATTCCTCGTTATTGTTTGGTATTGCTTGGCATTTCTCGTTTTTTGGCGTGATTTGGCCTCCGACCGGACGTTCCTCTACGTCCGGTCGGAGGACGTAATAATTGTTCCCTTAAAAGAGGACTAAAAAAATTATATTAATTAGTAAACCAATTGAACTAGAGTTTAACTCAAGTTGAACTAACGAGTTCAAACAATCTTAAAGAGAGTGGCTTTGGACTCGCACTCAACCCATTATATCACAAGTTAAGTCATTTTTTCAATTTTGTTATGATATATTATATATTATGAGATCTCAAGAAAATATTGCTCTATATTTTACTAGCAGTTATGAGATGCGAAAAGTAATGGGGGATATATATCTTCTATAAAATGAGTGGAGATCATATGGAGCAATGATATTTACTCATATTTATGCGTCCTTGATGCATTATAGAGGCCATAATTTGGACTCTTGAAAAAAATAAAGTATGATAAAAGAAGGGGAAAAATTTTCTAAACATGAGGCAATCAAATACTTAAATTTTTACTTTGGGCTTGTTTGGTTGGCTAAAAAAATAATGTAGTGTAAAAGGAATACTTTGGAATCATTTGGATGAGTGTAAATCAAATGCAGCTGAATTTTTTTTTTTTAAGTAAAATGAATTTAGTGTAAAGTACAAAAATAGTGTTGGGCGGCCATGGTGGTAGTGGCCGGTGGATGGTGGTTGGCAATATATGGGTGACGACGATGATGGTCGGTAGTTGGTGGCGGCTGGTAGTGGTGTAGCATGCATGCGGTGATGGCGGGTGGAGGTGGTGGTGGCAGCGGTCGGTAGTGGATGGCAGGCAGCAAGTGGTTGCGGTAATCAAATAAGCTTGCTTAAGACATAACCAGTTCTTGCTCCAAACTAGGTGAGTTTAGTTTACCTAAAAAAATTAACTAAAATGATTAAAACTATATTTACTTTACTTTACTTTGCATTTCTTTTTCATCCAACAAAGCATCAATATTTTCAAAATCCCTACATATGTAATACTTTACACCCATTTTATTTCCAACCAAACAGCGCTTTAATTTTCTCTCAGCTTTTTTATTATCACTCCTTTATATTATTTAATATCATGGAAGGTTGATCCTTAGATCATTACTATTTTGATGTTGAAATTTATCTTGCCTCCTTAGTGCCTTACTGCCTTACTAATTTACCTTCGAATAATACATATTTTGTTATCAGTTCCCTCATAAGCGTCGTCCCTCAACCGATGGATCTCGCTAAGTGCTTTCTTCCTCTAGCTTTGCTCACATAAGCTTAAATATAGTACTACACATCGATATATAAGCTAACGGCTTACAGAAAATCACCCATCAACACCAAGTTGACAAAACTCTCTATCAACTGTCGTCAAATTTAATAAATTAATATATGCTGATGAACCGACCAAAGCATCATTTCTTCATCGCAAATCAAGAGATAATATTTGTCGTTTGTACACAAAGAATGAAAGTGCCTCCCCATCCTTTTTAGGGTGGTTACATTGACTCTTTGGAATAGCAAAAATATTATTGTATTCACCTATATAATTATATTTAGCCTAGAACTTCATAAGGGAAGATGTCATTGTTAATATATTGAATTCATGTAAAGAAAAAAGTGCTCATTCTCTCCTCTTTGGAGCAAGGATATTTCTTTTGGAGGCAAAAATCTTTGATTTTTAATTAGGGTTGACCTTTTTTATCTAGATTTGGAGCTAGCATTGGTGGTTTTAAAAAATATTTTGTTGGAGTTATTATTAATGTAAGAAAATAAATTTTCAAATAAATAAAATTTATAATTGAAAGCACCTGATGTTCATAGTTCCGTTACATGTCGCTTATACTTTTTCTCTTTAAGATTATATATTTTGAAATTGTTGTATAATAATTTCATTATCAATATCATTGAATATATCTTGATATATGTAACATTAAGCTTCATGAAGAAGGAAATGCTTGTTGCCCCATTGGTTAGAGTTTTCACAGGACATCGAATAACGAGGAGCCGAAGGTGAATTAAACTTTTTTCGTTGGAAAAAAGATGCAACATGCAACAACAAAAATAATAAATATATTTGAATTAGGGTTAGTCAAACACTTAAATAAAAGCGTAACACAATATTAACTATCATATTTTCTCCAAAATTTATAACATTTTAAATAACATGTAATTAATAACAAAAAAAACTTAAATAAATATTATACGCTCCTTTTAAAATTTGTTCGTAACACTATAAATAGTCCTCATGAGAATTGAGTTATTCAAGAGAGAGAATTAATGGAGCATAATTAAAATATGAGAAAAAAATGTTCAAATTATAAATTATATGTCTTTCCTAGCTACTCTAAATTACTTGTGCTTTCATTTCTAAAAAAAGTTTTGAAGGGCCAGTGGAGGCCTTGAAGGCAGTCTGACATCGAGCAACAGATCAATAACCTGCAAAAAGCTTAGAGAAGAAGAGGAACAGTAAAAAGATGTTTCTCATATTCTCGTGTATATCAAATTACAGCTACAGTGAGCTTCATATAGAAGATGACTGAGAAACGGTTAATAGCGAATTGCTGAGATCAAAGCCGGTGCAGAGTATGCACGACTGAGATTAACTGTGTCTGAAAAAGTGTTGTTGTAGCAGAGCCAAAGGTGGAAACATACGCCGTCTGATCATAAGTGCTGAAGCTTATCTAATATTCGCTTAAATCAGTTATCACCTCCCCTCAAGTGAACAATCTTCTGCTGAATTGTTAACTTGCCGCATAACAGCTGAAAACGGGTAGCAGATAATGGTTTGGTAAAAAGATCAGCTGGCTGATCAATGGAGGAGAGATGATGAACAGTAATTTGACGTTGCTTGATACAATCTCGAATAAAATGAAAATCCACCTCAATGTGTTTGGTACGAGCATGAAACACTGGATTATTAGCTAAAGCCAGTGCGGAAATGTTATCACAGAATATGGAAGTGGGAGCTGAAACTGGTATAACAAAATCAAGAAGAAGACGACGTAACCAAATTATATCAGTTGCTGCAGTTGCAAGAGCCCGATACTCAGCCTCAGTAGACGAACGAGCAACTGTCGTTTGTTTCTTCACACACCAGGAAATAAGGTTGCAACCAAGAAATGCACAATAGCATGTAACAGATCGATGATTAATATGATCAGCAGCCCAGTCTGCATCGGAGTAAGCATGAAGCTCCATGGAAGAAGGCAGAATCGGAAGCCCAACTTGGATAGTACCACGTAAATAATGAAATACTCGTTTAAGCAACTGATAATGCAGCAAATACGGTTTGTGCATATGTTGGCACAAAAGAATAACAGCAAAAGAGATATCAGGACGTGTAATTGTGAGATACTGCAAAGAACCAACTAATTGTTTATATAATTCTGGTTTTGGAAATAGCTCGGCACAGGCAGAGATAGGAGGAAGTTTAGTTGGTAGAGGAGTCAAAACCGGCTTAGAGTCCTTCATTCATGATCCTTCAAGCAGCTGAGCAGCATATAATTGTTGGGAGAGATGAAATCCGTCCTTAAGTGGTTGAACCTGAATTCCTAGAAAATTGGAAACAGGTCCAAGATTGCGAACTTGGAAGCGAGACTATAATGCCTGTAGGAGAGAATCAATCGCGAAAGGTTGATTACCCGTGAGGAGAATGTCATCTACATAAACCAGAATGTAGATTTGAAGAGTATCTTTATGAAGCCGGAGAAGGGACGGATCAGCAGAGCTGACCGAGAAACCAAAATCAATGAGAAAAGAGGTAAACATGGCAAACCATTGTTGCGGCACTTGTTTTAAACCATACAGCGCCTTTTTCAAAAGGCACGCATGATTGTGATGCTGAGAATCAATAAAGCATGGAGGCTGCATCATATACACGGTTTCATCAAGTTTGCCATGTAAGAAGGCATTAGATACATCAAGCTACAAAATAGGCCAATGATGAGTGACAGCCACAGTAAAGAGGACTCTAATTGTTGGAAATTTGGCAACAGGACTAAATATATCAAAATAGTCTATGCCATACTCTTGATCAAAGCCACGAGCAACCAAGCTAGCTTTATAACGAGCCACTGAACCATCAGAGTTAAATTTTTTCCGATAAATCCATTTAATGGTTAGGACATTAATAAGCTGAGGATTGGAAGGAACTAAAGCCAGGTACCTTGATTCTGAAGAGCCTCAAACTCAGATGACATGGCGCGGCACCACTCAGGGTATTTGACAGCTTGAGAAAAGCAAGTTGGCTGTACAGGAATAATAGTGTGATGCATATCAAAAATTGGTTTCGGTTTACGAGTGCCAACACAAGAGCGAGTAATCATTGGATGAGGCTGAGGTGGAGGTGCTGGATCAGTTAGAAGCGGTGTAGCAGACGATAGAGGAGGAGTAGGTGATATAGGAATGGGAAAATTTGGTGCTGATTCTGATGGCAGTGGAGTTGGAAGTATTGGAGAAGTAGTCGGAGAGGATACAGAAGCAGGAACAAGAAGGGAAGGTGGAAGAGACTGCTGTGGTGGAGACAGAGATTGTTGTTGTAACGACTAAAAAGGATAAATAGTTTCAAAAAAAGTAACATACCGAGACAAATATATGCGACCTGTAAGTTAAATGAATTCAAAAAAAGTAACATGCTGAGATAAATCTGACACTGAATAGATCGAGGACCGGGGGCGCCTTCCACCACGAAATGAATTAGAAGAGCTGCGGCCACCAGGATTTGGTGCAGGAGAAGATCTGCCACGATTGCTCTGAACAAACGAGGCCCGACCACGAGATCTACCGCGAACAGCTTGAAGAGCAAAGGTATTGTCATGAGAAGAAGAAGCAGAAGTATCAATCGGATTATCCTTGTGAAGACTAAGTTCTTCACTACACAGAAGCGAATAAAAATTATCCATACCAATAGGTCCTAACTGTGTTCTTATAGAAGTCTTAAAAGCATTGTATGCAGGAGGCAACCCATTAAGAGTGTACATCAGGATATCTTCAAAGTCAATAGTGGTTCCTCCAGCTGCTATAGCATCCACTCTCTGCTTGATCTCTGATAGGTATTGAACCATAGTTTTGTCTCCCTTTTGAAGATGATGTAATTCACTCTTTAACTGGAGTTGCCTTGAGCGATTTGTAGACTATAATCGCTTTTCAATGACTGTCCAAACCTCGTGACAGGAATCTAGATTCAGAACATATGGTAGCAAAGGTTGTGAAATCGTGGAATAAAGTGCAGCAGACAGATTCTGATCTATCAACATCCATGTTTGATAGTCAGGATTAAGACTAGTTGTTCCGATCCATTAGATTGAAGGAGATGCTTCTGTGGCTTGACAGTTGAGCCATCCAAATAGCCATCAAAGCCATTCGCCGCAAACAGCTTCTGGATTTGAGATTTCCAGATAGGATGATTCTCTGGAGTGAGTTGGGTGCTGATGATCGATTTCACATTCATCATCAAGAACTTGAGCTGTGTCGGAATTTCTGCAGTATTCATTTTGACCGGAGCTGAGGGAGAAGGAGAGAGTGAGGACGCGGTAGCGAAAGACTCCATTGCTGCTAAAGGAAGAGATCAATGGAACAGCTATGATACCATGAAGGCAGTCTGATATCGAGCAACAGATCAATAACCTGCAAAAAGCTTAGAGAAGAAGAAGAACAGTAAAAAGATGTTTCTCATATTCTCGTGTATATTAAATTACAGCTACAGTGAGCTTCATATAGAAGATGACTGAGAAACGGTTAATAGCGAATGGCTGAGATCAAAGCCGGTGCAGAGTATGCACAACTGAGATTAATTGTGTCTGAAAAAGTGTTGTTGTAGCAGAGCCAAAGGTGGAAACATACGCCGTCTGATCATAAGTGCTGGAGCTTATCTAATATTTGCTTAAATCAGTTATCAGGCCTATGCCCCACGGGCCCCCATTGTGTATTCGCTCATGCCCTCATTTGTCAATTATGGCTTAGACTCCACTTGAGGGAGTGTCACATCCCATGCCAGCCCAACGTTAAACAGTCGACGTAGAGCACAACAATAATGATCATCCATAACTTAAATTATTCTACTAAATTTGTTATTATACAAGAGCAACTGCAGAACATGATAAGAAGGAAATCATAACTTAGAACATCAATTATAAGAAAAATTAATCAACTTTTATATCCAATAACTTTTTTTTACAGAGCATCTATCAAAACCCAAAACAAATAGCTAACAATAATCTACTAACCTCAAAATTCTTCTTACATTGACAAAAAGATATAAACAAAATATAAATAGAACTTGAATCTTCTCATTCCCCTGTCCTGCAACAGTTAGAATAGTTATCTGGTGAGCGACATTGTCTAGAAAGATAAAAATCTTTAATACAATAGTCACGTTTAAAAAATACAATTTTCACGTGCATCAACAAGTGAATGTAAGTGTTGAGTATATATATAACATCAAGTTTCCCGAAGAAGTAAATGCTTGTTGCACAATTGGTTGGAGTTTTTATAGGACGTCGAATAATGATGAGTCGAAGATGAATCAAACTCCTCTTGTTGGGAAAAACATGCAACAATAACAACAGTAATAAAGATATTTGAATTAGGATTAGTCAAACACTTAAATAAAGTATAACACCATATTAATGATCATATTTTCTCCAAAATTTATAACATTTTAAATAACATATAATTAATAACAAAAAAACACAAATAAATATTATACGCTCAATTTAAAATTTGTTCATAACACTATAAATCGTTCTCAAGAGAATTGAGTTGTTCAAGAGAGAGAATTAATGGAGCATAATTAAAATAAGAGAAGAAATTGTTCAAATTATAAATTATCTGTCTTTTATAGCTACTCTAAATTATTTGTCCTTTCATTTCTAAAAAAATTTAAAGGGCCAGTGGAGGCTTATGCCCCCAAGGCCCCCACTGTGTATTTGCCCACGCTCTCATTCGTTAGTTTTGGCTCAGGCTCCACTTGAGGGAGTGTCACGCCCCATGCCAGCCCAACATTAAACAGACGACATAGAGCACAACAATAAAATGGAAGAAGTTGACTAAAAAGATCAGCTTCCTCGATGCGTCTGCTAGGGTTCCTTCGTGAAACCTAGCCGCCGCCTCTCTCTCGTCTGTGGCTTGCATTTTTCATGGCGAATAAGCGGTTCGATCCGGGTTTTCTTGAGGGTAAGAACTCTAAATCCTTCAAAGATGTGCTTTCTGGTTCAGTTGCCTCGACTGGCTTTCCGGATTGTCGCGTCTCTACCATTCGAGCTATGCCGGCTTTGTGGTTTTCGGAAGATGAATTTTTGCATCTTGCTAAACCTTTTGAGTATGCTTTGGTGGGGAAGTTTCCCCTGAAACGCCCGGTTTTGGATTCCATTCGTAGATTTTTTTTCAACCTAAAGCTATCTAGTGATTTTTTGGTCACTTTGTTGGATCAATCGAATGTTTTGATAAAGCTTTCTAATGATTTAGATTATGGGAGGATTTTTGCACACCGATCTTATTTTGTCTCTGGCTGTTTCATGAAAATAATCAAATGGTTGCCTCTCCTAGACCTGTCGGAGGAGTCGCCGATCGTCCTTGTGTGGGTTTCGTTTCCGTGATTGCGTCCTCACCTGTTTTCTCCCAAAATTTTGTTTGGATTGGGTTTGGTTTTTGGGCGTCCGATTCAAACTGATAACGTACGGCTGTGGGATCGCGTCCCTCAGTCGCTCGTATCCTGGTAGAAATTGATATCTCTAAATCTCACCCAGATTCGGTTTGGTTGGGTCTGGAGAAATTTGGATATGTTCAAAAAGTGGTTTTTGAAGGTTTTCTAAATTTTTGCCAGCACTGTAAGGTTGTGGGTCACAAAAAAATTGAATGTCCTAAGATGTTTCCTCATCTCCCACCTGTGATTTCTTCTCTCCCTCCGGTGGTCGTTGCCGATTCTGTTCCTTTAGGGAAGCCTGTTGATTCTACTCCTGTCCCGAATCCTCTCGGTGTCTCTAATATGGGTTTTGGTGAGGTTAGCCCTGGTTCTTTGAAAGGTGTTAGTGAAGGTAATTTACCTGTGATTGTTCCGTCTAATGAAGCTGTGGCTCCTCCTTTTGTGCTGGATGAGCCTACCGGGGATGATATTGTTCCTGTTAATGATGATGGGGCCGGGTCTTCTCCTTTGTGCTCTCCGGTTGATAACACTTGTAGTGTAGGGAGTTGTGCAATGTTGTGAATGGGTCTATAGAATCGGTTGTTGTCCCTGATTTACCGGACAGGAATGCTGTTAATAATACTGAGTGTGTGCTAGTGGAGAATTTAAATGGGATTTCTGTGTGCTCCAAAAATTTTGTTAATGTTCCAGTTCACATGGTGGAAATGATCAATATGGTTAACCATTTGAATGATATGAGGGATCAAGTGGATTGGTTACAGGGTTCTTCTGATGGTGAATTTGATTTCGAGCACTCGGATTGTGGTTTCATTTTGCCGGATTTTTGCGGGGGTCTGACCCTGGAAATGATTTCTCTCTGGTTCGGGTTAGACCAGGTCGTTCGATTGTTTCTCGTGGGAGGGGCCGTGGAAGGGGCCGGCGTAGACGTTGAATATTTGTTCGTATTTTGGTATCTTTTCTTTGATCTTCGCGTTATGTTTCTTTTTGTGTTGCCGCTGTGGGAATTTTTTGGGACAATGATGGGCAGGGGCTCGCATCCTCACCGCTTTGCTGGTGGCAACCTTTGGTGCTTTTCGTAATGTTATTCGATCTCTGGGCGCTTCTTTCACCTTATTGGATTGTCCGTGCGAGACGGATGGGTTGCTGGGAGCCTCTGCCAAATACTGAGTCCATTGTTCAATGTATTTTGCCTTGTTCTTTTCTGGTTTGCCATCTGGAGGCTGTAATCGTTGACTCTTTTTAATAAAATTGTTCTTTTGTTAAAAAAAATGAAAAAAAATAGTGCACAACAATAATGATCATCTATAACTTAAATTACTCTACTGAATTTATTATTATACAAGAGCAACTGCAGAACATGATAAGAAGGAAATCATAACTTAGAACATCAATTATAAGAAAAATTAATCAACTTTTATATCCAATAACTTTTTTTTACAGAGCATCTATCAAAACCCACAACAAATATCTAACAATAATCTACTAACCTCAAAATTCTTCTTACATGTACAAAAAGATATAAACAAAATATAAATAGAACTTGAATCTTCTTATTCCCCTGTCCTGCAATAGTCAGAATAGTTATCTGGTGAACGACATTGCCTAGAAAGATAAAAATCTCTAATACAATAGTCATGTATAGAAAATGCGATTTTCACTTGCATCAACAAGTGAATGTAAGAACATAATTAATTATCATTACAGAGGAATTATGCATAATAGATCACAACATAACATGTGAAAATACTGCTAAAAATAAACGTTTATGCATAGTTCTATATTAATTTCATGACATCAAGAACGCATGGTGTTTGGGGCCGCTTTCTTACCTATATAGTACTCTGCATAAATGTTTATGTTTTTACTCAAAAATTAATTTTTGTGCTAGAAAGCTACTTTAAGAAGCGATAAGAAAGCCGTCCCAAACGAAGCTTAAGTTTCAACAAATACTAAAGAACAAGTACATTTTTATTAGAGTTCCTTATTTTTATGAGTTATTATTCATATATGTCATTTCTGACTCGGGATCTATTTGAGACAGCTGCATTTTGTAATAAAATTGATTGTGAAGTTGCATTAAGAAGAAAAATAAATTGGCTACTTTGATCGAAAAAGTAAATTTTCATCATAAACTTTTCTAAAAACAAGCAAGAAAGCAAAATGAAATTATTATTGTTTTCTGCAAAACAAAGCAGCAAAAAAAAAGTCCCTAACATACACTTAATATTTCCTACAGTAATAAAACAAAGTAAGCTTTCCTTTTTAATTATCTTAATATACATTTAATAAAATTTAAAGTTATTGTTTTAAAAATATTTGAAATGCACAAACAAAATTTGATCAAGATTAATTGACTTATTGATTCATTACGAAAAATTGATTCATGATAAAACAATTGTTCAAATCATAATCAGACATTAATTCTCACAATTAAAAACTTATTGAAAATAATTTTAAAAAAAATTATAAAATAGCTTTTAAAAAATATCAAATAGTTGAATTGAATTTTGAAATAAATTTTGTTCAATGGTCAAAAAAGGTTCAAATTTATTAAATAATATAATATAGTATAGCATAATATAAACCACATCTACTATAAAATAATATATTATAAGACATAAAACAATTGATAAATTTTAATAAAAAACTTAAATTAAATTAAAAAGAGTTAAAATAATTTATAGCATTAATATACTAAGTATAATCACAACATTTATACAACAAACGAAATCATTATTATCAAAAACTATAAGAAGCTTAAATTTTCAAGTTGTACAAGTTTTTTTCGTTAAAAAAAAAAGGCTAAAACTTTAGAAGATGTATATTCTTCAAACCATCTCGAAAGGGTTAAGCCTAAAAAAAAATTATCAATTAAGAAACTAAGAACATTATAATCTAAATGAAGGGCATATCTTCTAGCAAGACTTTGAGCATGCCTCAAGTATGTACAAATGATTTAGATTTTATTTGGGATAATTTTTTTATGCTTTCTAAAATAATTGTTTAGCACAAAATTTTCTTGTTTTATATTTTTTTGTATTAAAAATTTATTTTAGAAAGCAATAAAAAATTTGTCCCAAACGAAATCTTAGTCTCTATTGAGGGGCAACTTCTCTTAAATCTAAATTATTCTCATACAATAATGAGCAGTCTTGATTTTTCATGGAACAAATTTATTGTTTTTTATTTAAGAAATTAGAATTTTTACGTGAAAATTTCATAAAAGAGAAAATTTTCATAAACTTGATTAATATTCTCACAAAATTTATTATGTGTGTTAGTTCTTTGTACAAAATAAAAATACTAAATAAAAATTATATTGCCATAATTTTTTTTATATGGCCATAATTTTTGTTTAGCACATAGCAATTTACATTTCATTTTACTCCCCAGTTATATATGTTATCGAGCATATCTCTGCATACATGATAAGATAACTGAAATAAATTAATCACGAAAGAAAAACAGAGTGTAAGATAATAAACTGGAGAGTATCTTTAAACTCTGATGCAGCGCATGCGAGCTCCGAAGGAACGCGGGACATCTTGCACACCTCTAACGGTTTTCTAACAGCCATGATGCTTTACTCCTTTTAGTTACCACTTATCACTAGTTTTTTTTAGTACTGCCTTTTCATTTACAGTAATTTTAATTTAGCATCCCATACGGTAGAAAAAGTCGGATACGGGGCGTAGAGAGGGGGTTGTTCATTTTGATACTTTCTCTACATAAGTTAGAAATACAGTCTCCTGAATATACAGGTTACTGTTCATCTCCAGCGTGGATTGTTCTTGTGCTTGCTCTATTTTCTTCTTGCAGGTGCCGATATTTTGGCGTGAATTGCTTATTGCAACAGGTTGGTATCAGAGCCTTGCTGGGGAAAGTTATGGCAGATCGCGGCAAAGAACCCATCACCGAAGGAGCGCGGAGTCTTGACGCGCTCTGGGCAAACCAGGAAAATGTGAATCACCGGATAGATGATCTATCGGCCGATGTACAGAAACTTACCGTGGAGATTCGCCGTGAGTTCAATCTCATTCGGGCGAGGCTACCGCAGCACCTACCACCACAGGCAGAACCACAGGAAGTCGGATTAATGCGGCGACGAGGTTTGGCTGGGGGCGAGCAATTCTGTCACACTCCAACGAATGTGCAGGACTTTTCCGATTCTGAGGATGATTTTCAATTTCAGCAGGACTCGGGTATGCTAGAATCGGAATATGCTGAAGAGCACTATCCGCCGCGAGTAAATATGCAGAGGAATCGGCGACATTTTCATCCCCAAATTCAACCCGGCGAGTTCAAGGCTAAGCTTGATATTCCGTATTTCGATGGCCGTATGCATATCGAAGACTATTTAGATTGGGAGAAGGCTGTGGAAAATTTTTTTGAGTATATGGAAGTTTCGCCGGATAAACAAGTGAGATATGTAGCATGTCGTTTGAAAGGCGGCGCAAGTGCTTGGTGGGCACAAATTTTGCAGATGAGGCAAAGGGAAGGTAAGGGTAAAGTAAGGAGCTGGAATCGCATGAAGCAGCTCATGCGAGCTCAATTCCTGCCGACGGACTACGAGCAGATCCTATACATGAGGTATCAGCATTGTACCCGAGGATCGAGGTCCGTGAGTGACTACACCGAAGAGTTCAATAGGCTGTCGGCTAGGAATAATCTTAATGAATCCGCTAATCAATTGGTAGCCCGGTACATTGGGGGGCTAAAAGATAGCATTCAAGATCATTTGGAACTGAATTCTGTATGGTCTATGGCTCAGGCAGTGAATCTTGCTATGAAAGTTGAAATGCAACAGAGCCGGCAATTCAAGGCTTCTCATAACCGGCGCTATTGGCAGGAGCTTGTCACAGCCGGCAAACGCAGCAATCAAACAGTTAAATCCACTCAAGCTGCTGGACCTTCGGCTCAGTCGCCAACACCCAATTCCAATTCATCAGACTCTCGGGATCCACATAAGACGAAGTTTGCGGTCAAAGAAAATCCCTACGCCAAACCTTCGACACTCAAGTGCTTCCGTTGCTTCCAACCGGGACACAAATCGAATGAGTGTCCACAGAGGCAGCAAGTCAATCTGGCTGAATGTGAAGAGGGAGGAGAACCAGCAACTGAAGAATTAAACCCAGATTGCGATTCGGAGGATATCCCTGCGGATGAAGGTGAGGCACTTGTTTGTATATTGGAGAAGTTGTTATTGGCTCCCCGACAGCAAGCAAATTCCCAACGTCACTCCATTTTCAAAACTCGTTGTACTATTGGTGGCAAGGTATGTGATCTTTTGATCGACAATGGGTGTACGAAAAACGTGATTTCTAAAGCCGTGGTGCAAAGCTTAAAACTGAGTACTCTTAAGAACCCGCACCCTTATAAAATCAGTTGGGTCAAAAAGGGTATGGAAATTGTGGTGTCTGAATCATGCCGGGTGACTTTTTCAATCGGCAAGCATTACATATATGAAGTCCTGTGTGACGTCCTGGACATGGACATCTATCATTTGATCTTGGGAAGACCCTGGCAGTTTGATGTCGGGGCCATATATGACTGCCGAGCTAATGCCTACTCATTTGAATGGAAAGGACGCCGTCTACGATTGCTGCCACATACCTCGGACACCCCCTCTCAGCTACTCAGTCCCTCTCGACAGCCTATTGTACAGATTCTATCGGGAGCCGGGTTACTCCACTGTTGGAAGGAGCCTGCACCTCTATATGCTTTACTGATAACTGAACAGACTGTTGAACGTCTTCCAGCCCCAATGCATGGTGAAATTCAAAAGTTGTTACAATAATATGGTGATATTGTTCCTGATTAGCTGCCCGATGAATTGCCACCACTTAGGAGCATACAACACCAGATCGACCTTGTGCCCAGAGCCACCTTATCGAATATGCCTCATTATAGGCTTAATCCTAAGGAGCAACTCATTCTTCAAGATATAATTGATGACTTGTTGAGGCGACAATTCATACAAACCAGCATGAGCCCATGTGCGGTACCGGCGCTATTAGTGCCCAAGAAAGATGGAACGTGGCGTATGTGTGTCGACAGTCGATCCATCAATAAAATCACAGTGAAATACCTGTTTCCCGTACCCCGAATTGAGGAACTGCTGGACCGACTCTCGGGCTCCTCTGTTTTCACCAAACTCGATTTGTGAAGTGGGTACCATCAGATTCGCATACGCCCCGGGGATGAATGGAAGACTGCGTTCAAGATGCCACATGGTTTGTACGAGTGGAAGCTTATCTCGTTCGGCCTTTGTAATGCACCCTCCACCTTCATGCGGATGATGAATGAGATTTTGAAACCGCACTTGGGAAAATTCTGCATTGTTTATTTTGATGATATTCTCGTCTACAGTGATTGTTGGGAAACCCACTTACAACATTTGCAGAGTCTCTTTGAAATACTTAAGCAGCAGCGATTATTTCTTAATCTTCCTAAATGTGAGCTGGTTGTTCCTCAGGTACATTTTCTTGGGTTTGTTATTTCAATAGATGGAGTTCATATGGATCCACAGAAAGTTGCTGTTGTGCGTGACTGGCCGCCACCCACGTCCTTCTTTGAGATAAGGAGCTTCCATGGTATGGCGAATTTTTATCGAAAATTCATCAAAGGCTTTAGCATTATGATGGCACCCGTGACAGACTGCTTGAAGTCCAAGTCGTTCCATTGGGGCGAGGCCCAACAGTGAAGTTTTGAAGCTATTAAACATGCACTGATATTAGCCCCTGTCCTTGCACTTCCAAATTTCGATAAAGTATTTACAGTTGAGACGGACGCTTCAGCTATTGGGATTGGAGCTGTGCTCTCGCAAGAAGGAAGGCCAATAGCATTTTTCAGCGAAAAACTGAGTGAAGCACGGCAGAAATGGTCTGCCTATGAGCAGGAGCTTTATGCCATCATCCGTTCTTTAAAACAGTGGAAAATATATTTATTACACCAGGACTTTGTGCTGTGCAGCGACAACAAAGCCTTACAGTTTCTCAATAGCCAGAAATCTGTGAATCGAATGCATGCTATGTCACGACCCGACCCGATCTGGGACGGATCCCGCTCGCACCGGGTCGCGACACGGAACGAACAGACTGACTGACCAGGATCTGGTTATGGAATTTGGTTCGGAATTGAATCTTCCAAATAATTTAACTCAAACAGACACACAAACACAGAGCTACTATGAATCATCAAACACAGCGGAACAAAACATCTATTTTTTCTTTTCCTCAAAACAATCATTTACAAATACAGTACATGGCTTTTAACCAGAAAGAAAGACAGAACAGAAAAGCCATGATTGTACAAAAATCAAAAGTACAAAATAATACCTATACTGATCAGACTCTGAAATCTAATCCTGGACTTCTTTCCCTTTCCCAGAACCTGAAAACCACCAGAAAACAAGAGTGAGCTCAACGGCTCAACAAAGCAACAAACCTCCAATCAAAATTCTCAGAATCTCAAAACCAAACACATCAGACAAATCCGTACAGAAATCAGAACAGAATCAGACAGATCAGAACGAAACAGATCAGACATATCAAATCAGAAACGGAATCGTACAGAAATCAGAAATTCAGATCATATCGAAACAGAACATAATCGTATCAGAATTATATCAGAATCATATCACACAGATCAGAATCAGTTTCATATCGTACGGAAGTCAGAATCAGATTTGCTTACAGAACAGATACGGAAATCAGAATCATATCAAATCAGATATCATATATTTAATTAATAGCTAAACTAAACTAAACAGAATCACTACGGATTCTGACCCTTATGTCTCCCTTGTGCTCACGGCACCAGAAATTCTCTGAGTAATTAATAGCTAAATGTACTAAATGTGCTCACGGCACCAGAACAACAGAATTCATCGGATCCGGAACAGAACAGATATTTCTCCAACTTGAGCTCATCTAAATTTTTCCCATACACTAACTGAATCTCATAGGATCCAGGCCCCTTATAACTCCCTTTTTATAGCATATACAGATAGCATATCAATTCAGAAGAAATCCGGACAAATCAGAAATCAGACAAAAATCGGACAGCACAACGGCAGTATACGGAATTTACACAATTTTTCCTGAAAATCACAATTTACCAAATTTGCACAGAATATAGATAA
>NW_021320001.1:336437-349347 GCF_001605985.2 Dendrobium catenatum | reverse complement strand
TCCTGGACGATCCTGGAGCAAATTTTTGATATTACATGCTAGGTGGCTCCTCTTCATTCAGCGGTTCTCTTTCACCTTCCAGCACAAGCCAGGAGTTAACAACCGTGTAGCCGACGCTCTCAGTAGAAAAAATTCATTACTATCATGTCTGCAAACCGAATTAACTGGCCTTGAGTGCCTTAAGGAGCTGTATGAAACAGATCCTGATTTCAAAGATGCTTGGGAATCTTGCCAACAGCAACAGCCAACCGAAGGTTACTCCATGAGACATGAGTTCTTATTTAAACAGAACTTGCTGTGCATCCCTGTGTCATCATGGCATCAATTTTTGATTAGGGAAGCTCACGGAGGCGGCCTAGCTGCACACTTGGGACGCGACAAGACCTGAAGCTGGTACACTCTCGTTTTTTTTTTTGTCGAGACTGAGACGTGATGTCTTTCGCTTGGTTGATAGTTGCCCCATTTGCCAAATGTACAAGGGAGGATCCCAAAATACCGATCTTTATATGCCCCTGCCTGTTCCCGACTCGATCTGGGAAGACCTAAGTTTGGATTTTGTTTTGGGATTACCCAAAACTCGTCGAGGCAATGATTCAATTCTGGTTGTGGTCGACAGATTCTCCAAGATGGCTCATTTTCTTCCATGTAAGAAAACTTCAAATGCTATGAATATTGCGCATCTTTTCTTTAACGAGATTGTACGTCTACATGGTGTCCCTAGAAGCCTCACTTCCGATCGTGATGTAAAGTTTATAAGTCATTTTTGGCGTGAACTTTGGAAGCATTTGGGCACCGACATCCGCCTCAGTTCGGCATACCATCCCTAATCAGATGGACAAACAGTGGTCGTCAACCGCACCTTAGGCAACATGCTGCGTTGTCTCGTGCAGGACCATCCGAAACCGTGGGAAGACATGCTTACAAGAGCTGAATTTGCTTTCAACTCAATGACCAACCGTTCAACAAGTAAATCTCCTTTCAATATAGTATATACTAAAGCTCCAAACTTAGCTCTAGATGTAGCCATCTTGCCCAAATGCAAAGCTCCTGCTGCTGCCACCTTCACGGAGAATTATTCGGAAATGCTATCGGAGGTTCGACAACAGATTATCAAGGCTAATCAACATTATAAAGAGACTGTTGATCGTCGTCGACGCCAGCGACTCTTCAATGTTGGCGATTTAGTCATGGTACGACTACGCAAAGAAAGGTTCCCACCCGGAACCCATTCTAAACTTATGCGCCGAAAGGTTGGACCAATACCTATTGTTGCTAAGATCAACGACAACGCTTATACTGTTGCCTTACCAGCCGATTTGAATATGTCTCCAACCTTCAACGTCTCCGACATTTGGGCCTATTCCTCACCTGTTGATGCTATCGTTGCCATAAGCTCGTCGGAGTCGAGCTCTTCTGAAGCCGGGGAAGACTGATGCAGCAGCGCATGCGAGCTCTGAAGGAACGCGGGACATCTTACACACCTCTAACGGTTTTCTGATAGCCATGATGCTTTACTCCTTTTAGTTACCACTTATCACTAGTTTTTTTTTAGTACTGCCTTTTCATTTACAGTAATTTTAATTTAGCATCCCATACGGTAGAAAAAGCCGGATACGGGGCGTAGAGAGGGGGTTGTTCATTTTGATACTTTCTCTACAGAAGTTAGAAATACAGTCTCCTGAATAAACAGGTTACTGTTCATCTCCGGCGTGGATTGTTTTTGTGCTTGCTCTGTTTTCTTCTTGCAGGTGCCGATATTTTGACGTGAATTGCTTATTGCAACAAACTCCATGGATATTTTTATACAAATCAAACATAAGGTCATATTTTTTTCAGAAATTGAAATATTGAATATTATGAAGCTTATAAGACCTTTTTTTTTTAATAAAATCTCAGACTTTTATTTTTAGTCAAATTTAAATCAGAAAAATTCTGAACATTGCTTGTCCCTGGTAAATTCTAGAGCAGAGTTTTCGGTCCATTTACTCCATCTCCAACCAGGCCTCAATCCAGGAAAAACTAATACATGATTTTTTTTTCTCTGTTTTGTATGGTAAATTATTATGTCCGGTCACCGGATCTATTTCTAGGTCCGGACATCCACTAAAAATTCGTCACGTAGAATATATGCGTGTCCGCAGAAATTTAAGTCAAGTGCATCAAAAGCGTAGGTAAAGTGCAGTCAAAAGTGCACCTAAAATACACTCAAAACGCACCTAGCACATGATAAGTTTTGTTGGATGTCCGGATCTATTTTAGGTCCGGTCAAATTCTAGAGCAGAGTTTTCGGTCCATTTACTACATCTCCAACCCGGCCTCAATCAAGGAAAAACTATTACATGATTTTTTCCCTCTATTTTGTATGGTAAATTATTATGTCCGGTCACCGGATCTATTTTTAGGTCCGGACATCCACTAAAAATTCGCCACGTAGAATGTATGTGTGTCCGCAGAAATTTAAGTCAAGCGCGTCAAAAGCACAGGTAAAGTGCAGTCAAAAGCGCACCTAAAGTACACTCAAAACACACCTAGCACGTGATAAGTTTTGTTGGATGTCCGGAACTATTTTTAGGTCCAGTGACCGGACCTAATAATTTTTTATTTTGTAAACGGTGTGTGACTGGAGAGATTATTAGGTGCGGAGTGCAGACGGGGAGAGCACCGTCTGCACTCTACGCACCTAATAATTATTCGTGTGACTGCGTCCAGAGTCCAGACCCTGCTCAGCTACAATACAACGGCTCGTCACGAGTGAGACAGGACAACAAGCAACTTCTTCTCGCTCCATCACGCCTTTTATCCCATGCCCTTCACAAAATCAACGTCCTTTCTCTATAAACAAACCAAAACCCATCCGACTCCTCACCCTCTCCAGCTCCAGATGGACTTCAATAGAAGAGAATTCCTCTTATCAGCTCCCGCCATCTTCCTTCTCCTTTCCCTTTTCCTCTCCTCCGCCGAAGCCCTCAACATCGGCATCGATCCCTCCACCGGAGACGCCGTGGTCTTCATCTCAAAACACAACTCATATGCTATCTTCCTTTCTCCTTACCGTTTCATCTCTCCACTTAACACTGGGTTGATTTTCTATGAAATTTGAAACAGAGCAAGCAGGAATGCAGCAGGAATTGCGAGTCGGAGCACTGCGCAGGTTTGCTTTACATAAGTCCGACCTCAAAAGGTTTCACCTTTCCTTGTTTATGCTCATAATTTTCGCTGAAAGTTTCAACTTTGATCCAAAGTGCCGCTGTTCTTAAGATATGGAAAGTACTGTGGGATTATGTACAGTGGATGCCCAGGGGAGAAACCCTGCGACGGGCTCGACGCCTGCTGCATGCATCATGACGCCTGTGTTCAAGCTAGGAACAGTTCGGTTTCAATCCTTGATTGCTTTCTGTTACTCGATTCTTCTTCTTCCATTCCTAAAAGTTCAAATTTTTCTTGATTAATTTCTCTTATAGATGACTATTTGAGCCAGAAGTGCAGCCAAGATTTATTAGATTGCATTGCAAGATTCAAGGAACAGAATTCGCCATCGTTTAAGGGGAACAAATGCATGGTGCAGGAGGTGGCGGATGTGATCACGCTGGTCATAGAAGCGGCGCTGCTGGCCGGCCGAGCTCTCCATAAACCCTAAATTGGCTGTAAGAGATAAAGAAGATAATGTTTCTTTCTTCTGTTCTCAGTGTTTTGAGAAGAGCACATGGGCTTCAATAATTGAGAGTGCTCAGCAGACGAACTGTACGGTGGCTTATTTATTATCTTATTCATTCACGCAATTTCCTTCATTGGAGTGAGCTGGGATTTGTGCCTTTGGAGATACATATCGTCGGCATAAATTAGTTATATTGTTTAATTTGTTTAATACAATAATTTATCACCATTAATATCAGAGTAAACGTAACAGACTATTAATTTAAACTATATGGAATATTTTAAGGTAAACTTGCCTAAAATTTAAGGTTCTTTGTCTTGTTGAATCGCTAAGTAAAGAAAAACGCTTTGTCAAAGAATTTAGCTTATGGTATACGATCTGCTATTGTGCTGATAAGAATTATTCTTTAAACAAATTTCTGTTAATAATATATTATAAGCTAAGGAAGATATTTTCTGAAGAAATTTCTCCAAGCTGAATACCGTAAAAGATTATTTTTTATGAGGGGAGGATGAGCAAGAATGGGGAAAGTAGAATAAAACCTTTAATGAACTTTCTCACACAACTTGTTTCTTGGATCCTGCTATGTGTAATAGAAAGAAAAAACTAGTTAAACACTATATGGTAATGCTTACAGAAAAGGCCTGCAGCTAAAATAAAATAGAAGAGATGAGTGACAAACAGGAGAATGTAAAAAGCTCCCATTTCTATTATTTCCCCCATCAAGATTGCTTGTAGATATTTGTAACGGTCACTGTGAATGTGCGGACTAAGGGAAAAATTATTCTATGTGGTCAACGGTGTTCAATGGCGAATGAGAACGAGTCGCGTCATTTTTTGTTGTGTACCGTTCGGTATCGGATGATGTGGCACGTTTTTATTCACCTATGGACCGTTGGGTGACTTCACAGAATAATTTCTCGGACAAAGGAGTTGTTGGCAGCGGTTTGGTTAATCATTCAGCAAGTTGTTGGTGTGCAGAACAGATCACCAGATTGGCATAAGTTAGAGAGAATCATGAGCAACTTTGTCATGGATAAAAAGCAAGAGTGGTGGCAATGTAAATGACTCAATATAAAGACAATATTGCTGATAATATGAATAGCAGACTGATTATCACAAAGAATAAGAGCTGGATCAAGTGTTTGGAAGCTGAAATCCTTCAATGATTACAACAACAACATCAAGTTTTTGTCCCACTATGAGAGGTCGACTAAATGAATCTTTTTTCTCCATTGTGTCCTATTAAAAGTCAAATTCTTATTTAAATCTAATAAAGAAATATCATTTCTAATATTTTATAACCAAGTCTTTTTAGGTCTACCTTTACCTTTCTTAACATAAGTCAAATCTAATACCTCAACTTTTCTAATCGGATCATCGGAAGACCGTCGTTTTATGTGACCAAATCAACTAAGGCAACTCTCTCTAATATTATCTTCCACTGAAGCTACTCCAACCTTTTTACGTATATACTCATTTCATATCCTATCTGTAAGGATAAAGCCACTCATCCACCTGAGCATCCTCATCTCTGCAACACTTAACTTAGTATTATTCCTTTCTTTTAATGGCCAATATCAGGCACCATAAAGCATTGTAGGTCTCACCACCATCTTATAGAATTTTCCCTTAAGTTTGAGGGGGATTTTTCTATCACACAAAAAGTCCGTGCATTCCTCCACTTCAACCATCGAACTTGAATTCTGCTGATAATATCCTCATCTATTTCACCGTCACTATGAACAATAGATACAATATATCTAAAATGTGTACTCTTATTAATGACTTGATCGCCCAAAATCACAACTCGCTCACTAGGTCTATTACTACTAAAATTACACTTCATGGAGCAAAATTAATTCACGGTGGTTGCTAAGGCTAAGGCGCTATAGACAGCTTCAACATAAGATTTGCATACAGTATTTTGCTTGTTTGATTTCCAAGAAACGAGAGAGTCTTATAAGAACATACAAACACCAGTAATAGATTTTTCGGACTTGTGAACAAGAAGCTCAATTAGCATCACTAAAAGTTTTAAGTTGTTGAGAAAACTTGATGAGAAAAACAGTCATTGTCTTGGTGTGGATTTAAGTGTTCGTTTGGGACTGCTTTCTTTCTATTTCTTAAAGCAGTTTTTTAGTACAATTTTTTTTTTTACAAAACTAAAAATTTGTATACAAAAAAGCTGCTTTAAGAAACAAAAAGAAATCCATCCCAAACGAAGCCCAAGTCATCGAAGATGAAAGCGTGCAACATCCAAATGTTTTGTTCTCGGTTTGGCTAGGTATTGACTTAGGCTGCATTTGGGATAGCTTATTTAATGTTTTTTAAAATAATTTTTTATTGTAAAATTATTTTAGGCTTTGTTTCGGACGGCTTTCTTACTTCTTATAGCATCTTTCCAGTAAAAAATTTTAATGTTTGTACTAAAATGCTGTTTTAAGAAGCATTAAAAAAATCATCCCAAATAAAATTTTAGAAATAAATAAAAAAATTGTCGCAAATGAACCTTAACTTATATCAGTGAAAGAAATACCTGATCTATATAAAGTGAGGTATAATAATTAGCCAATCAGTCAACTATATTAAAAGAAATACCAGTAAGCAGATCACCATTGGTTCCATTAAGCTGGTTTCGAGGTTCTATAGGCATGGTAATCAGTTTACAGACAAGAAAACCAGATTCTTCAAGCAATTGCAAGCTATAATCTGGTTGGGAAAGAATAATAACACCATTTGAACATGCAATTTTGAGATCAAGAGAATATTTAAGATATCTCAAACCCTTAAGTTTGGAAAGAGAGTGAAGATATAGTATCATCCATATAAACAAATAGTACAACAAATTTAGACCTATTTCTTTTAGTAAATAAAGAATAATATGATTTTGGCAGAATGAAAACAAATAGGATATTTTTCTTCTGCCAAAGGAATGATAGTCCAAGTTTTATTATTGTCTAAGGCTTCGTTTGAGACAGTTTTCAAGAGAATTTTATATTAAAAAATAGCTTTACAAAGCAATAAGAAAACCGTCCCAAACGAAGCCTAAACCATGAAGTCAGCTTTCATAGCCTCCGACATTCAGGAAAATAAATAGCTTGATAATAAATCTTATGTTTGAAATGTGAAGATATATTGAGAATAAAATTTTCATGAGAATCAAAGAAAACATTATCAGAAATATAATTATATATATCATGCTTGACATTAGGAGAAACTATAGTATTCATATGTAACAAAGAATTGAAAAATCCATGAGACAGAAGCAAATTGATTGGGATCAGATCATCTTTAGTGTTGTTAGGTTCATCTTGTTAATACATTCGGTTTGAATATAAGTTTGTTAAAATAGTAGTTTAAATGGTTATAAATATAACTATTGTGTACTAAAAAATTTGTAATGATGAAAAGTACTTTATATCTTAGTCTTGTACAAAAATTCAATATATGTATTGATAAAAGAGATGCAAGTGGCATTGTAGTTTTATGTGAAAAACTTAATGGTGATTATACTTCAAGCTTGTAGAAGTCTACTGTTCTCCACAATAATATAAAACATGATTACAAAATTGAGAGCACTTATTTGATCTTCTATGATAGAAATTATTGGAGAAAAAAATGAAATAATGATGATGACAGTATAACGATGTTAATTAGAGAAATAATGATTGTACGATGACGTTCCAGTAATGGTGATTGGGTGGCAATAGACAATAGTCATATGACGATATTGGAATGATGAATGAATTATAATGGTCGAACATTGATAGTCAAACAACAATGATGGTTGGATCATGGAAGATGGGCGGCAATGATTTGATGATGGTGGTCCAGTAATGGTAGTGGCTAATGGTGATCATTGATGTCGAGAGTTAGGTAAAGCTCTAAACTCTTTTAGGTCTTCATGCTCTCTTCATTCTCAGTTTTAGATCTGTGTCCAAAGCTCTAAGCTCCAAGTCCCTTTTATGTGTAGAATGAGATCTATTTATAGTATCTTTAGAGTGCCATTTTAATAAATTTGATCAAAAATTCATAATACTCCATTAGACGGCCTCTATTGAATCATTTGATCATCGATCATTAGTTCAATACTTCAATGCCTTTATGACCTAAGAATTATAAGATTTTGGACTCATTAAATTCATATCATTGAGTTGTTCAATTAAACTACAAATATTTAAGATTTAGAAAAAAAATTATCCTTCAATTAATATTCTTAAGTTTTCAGCTATACTTCATAGTAAAAAAACTATCTCAAAAGAAGCCTTAACCTCTCTCTCTATATCTATAAAGGCTGTTTTCCTCCCAGGATCGTCCGGGACGAAGTGGATCGTCCCGGGACGATCTGTACAGATTGTGAAGAAATCTGCATGTTCGTCTGTACGAACCTGGAACAATCGGGACGAACCGTCGGGATGAACTGAACCCGAGAGTTTCGTCCCAGGACGACGAAATTGGCATTTAATTTCATCTGGACGATCTGGTCCACGATCTGGTCCAGAGGAGATCGTCCCGGGACGATCGGGAACATCGTCTGGGACGATCCTGCTTAATAAATATCCGATTTAAGTCTTTTTGAAGAGAGAGAAAGTCCAAGATAGAGAAAACCGAAGGGAAAAGAAGAAAAGTGGATTTTTGGACGACTTCCGTCCGTTTTCGTCCGTCGCCGTAGTTGGAGAAGTTGACCGACTCGAGGTAAGGCATATTTCGTCTTTCTCAATTTTCAGAAACGAGAATTTTGATGACTTTTCTGTTCCGGATTTTGTTTCCGTTAGCGAATTTCTGGTATTATTTTCTTCTGACAAAGGTTTTACTGCGTAACTTTTGGTATGTTTTTGAGATGATAATTGTGCACATTTTGAGTATGTTCTGGAAGATTTTTACCGAGTATTTTGAATTCTGCTGAGTTTTATTCGAATAATAATTTATCTGGATGTCTAATATTATTACTTTAGTACAGTAAAAGTCTTATAATATTGTTGTGGATATTCTGTGATAATTTGGTAAATTTCTGAATCTGTGATTTTTGTGTAAATTCCGTATACTGTCGTCATGCCGCTGATTTTTCGTACGAATTCTGCTTTTTCTAAATTGATACATTAAATGAATTGAAGTGTTTGTATGCTATCAGAAGGGAGTTATAAAGGGCCAGGATCCTTTGAGATTCTGTCTGTGTCAGGAAAATCTGAAATGAGCTCTGAAATCTGAAAATAAGTTCTGTTCCGAAATTCCGAATATCTGTTCTGTTCTGTTCTGGTGCTATAAGCACAAAGGGAGGCATAAGGGATCAGAATCCGTTGAGATTCTGTCAGTGTCTGGGAAGAGAGGCATAAGAGGCCAGAATCCGTTGAGATTCTGTCAGGGTCAGGAAATCTGATGTTTGATATCTGATAATCTGTTCTGTGATTTATCTAATATATTTTATGAATTATCTTTATCTGATTTCTGATTTATGTACGATTCTGGTTATTCCGTACGATTCTGTCTGCTCTGTGACTTGGAAGCTTTATGATATCTATTTTGAACTCCGATTCGAAATGACTTCGGTTTTCTGTATCAGTTATCTGATTTCTGTTGATCAAGTATCTGTTCTACGATTTTCGTACGGCTATTTTTTGATGTATTTTCTAATGTAAATTTCTGATGATTTGGATTGATGAGTGATGTCTTGCTGAGCTGTTAGCTCATCCTTGTTTTCTGCGTGGTTTTCAGGTTTTGGGAAAGGGAAGAAAGTTTTGGATTAGCAGTTCATAGTCTGATCAGTGATTAAGTATTTTGTACTTTTGATTTTTGTACAGTCATAGGTTTTCTGTTCTTTCTTTCTGTAAGTCATGTACTGTATCTGTATATGATTGTTTTGATGAAAGAAAAGATAGATGAACTGTTATATATTTGGATGTTTATAGTAGCTCTGTATTTTTCTGTCTATTTAATATTTGGAAGAAAGTCTGAAGCAAATTCCAAAGCTAGATACTGAATTTTCAAAGGTTATGTCGCGGCCCGATGTGAGCGGGATCCGTCCCGATCGGGTTAGGTCGTGACAATATCTCTCTTCCTTCTATATTTCTAACTTAATTCATATTCCTAACAATGTCTTTATATTTTCCACTGATAATACTGAATCCAATAAATTAGTTGCAAAATAAAATTATATAAAATTATTAAACTGTTTTTTTAAATGTTAATACAACAAATTTTTTAAAATTATGAATGAGAAGAAAGATAGCATTGCTACTCTTTTTAAAATAAAATTAAGAACGGATGAAATGGCTTATTCGAGCGTCAGAACATGCCCGTGACAAATAATTCAGATTATCCGATCCAGCACCATCTATCAGTGTTGGCATTTTCTGAAAATATCTAACGGAATCAACGCGAGCAGACTGAAGATATTTCATAATTCACGTCGGCTGCATTTTGGGAGAAATCATTATCTGTCGAGGTCGGATGCAACTCTATGTTTAGAGGCGAATCAAATGAGCCATATTAGCGATACCGAGTCACGGTACGAGCAGTACCGAGCCACGGAACAAAGGAATGGGTGCCGTGACGTATTCTGCTTGGTCTCCGGACGACGTTTGGCATCCGCACAAAATAATTTTTTTCGCATTTTGGATAGCTTTTGAATTTTGATCATTATTTTTTAGTTATTAAAAAAGAATATTAAAAGTATTTTAAAAATAATAACAAAATTTATCTCAAATGAAGTCGAAATTTTCTCTCTCGTGATCATTTTATTTTAGGGAAATTTACGTACATACCACTTTATAACATCCTATTTAATATCAAATATACCACTTACATTTCTTTCCTACCACTCATATATTTCATTTCTACCACTCATATTTGATATGAAAATGAACTATGGGTGGTATGTATGTAATATTAAAGTTTTAGGTGTTAAATATGTAAATAGCATAGTATTAAATGGTATGTATGTAAATCTCCCTTTATTTTATCATAAATATAAAAAAATTAGATAACTCAATTCTAAAAATTAAATTATATACATTTTTCTTATAAAGTTTAAATGACATGAGTTTATTTTTTATTTTTTAATAATTGTCTTAGGATTTATGGAGTTTTAATTTTTGTGCTAGATGTCTTAAACAAAGCCTTAATGTCCGAAATTTGTACTTGCTCAATAGAGGATGAAACCATCAACCATGGGTGGACTGTCATTATTTTGTGAAATTAATTTTTATGAGAGGAAATATTTCTGTCATATATTTAATTAGATAAATAATATAATATTTTATTTTAGTACTAACCTCTTGAATTTACAAATTTTTTATTGAGGTCAAAGTCATCCGAAACTAATTTAAACTAATAAATCTAATTTTAATATGGTTTGAACTTTGGCTCAAATCACAGTGAGAAGAGGGAAGGCATCAACTAGGGGTGTCAATTTTTGATACGACCCGAAATCCGACCCAGAAAATTTATATCAACTGCAATTAATAGATTTCCTAGCTATTTGCTACGTAGAAATGTACCATCTAGATTTAGCACAAACCGATAGAACCTCCGACCTAGGGGCTAGGGGTGTCAATTTTTGATACGACCCGAAACCCGAACCCGAACCGGAAAAATCCGGGTTCGGGTCAACCCGGACCTGAAATGAGTCGGGTTCAAGTTCAACAAATCAACCCGTTTTATAAATCGGGTCGGGTTGACCCAGCAACGGGTCGACCCGTTTGTGAAACGGGTTGGGTTCGGGTTGAACAAAATGACCCGTTTCAAAAAACGGGTTGGGTTCGGGTTGACCCGACAACCAAAAAATGACCCGAAAATCCTCTGCCCGGTCTGCTGCCCGCCCTGCCCGAAGTGTCAGCTGTCAAGTTGTGTCGATGCCTGCGCGGTGTGCTTCCCGAAGAGTCGAGACGGTCGAGTCTCGCGCGTGCGCTCCTGCGCAGTGCGCGTCCCAAACCGGCGAACCAGAAGCTGCAAACCATCCCGCGAGCGTGTGTCTCGAGTCCCAACTCCGCTGCCGGCGCTGCGAGTCCGCCCTGCCCGAAGTGTCGCTGTCAATTATTCTTATTAAAAATTTTATTCATTTTAATTGACTAATCTTTACTTTTGTTTTCAATGATTTTAATTTCTACATATTTTATCTTTCCTAAATATGTAAAAAATTATATTATCTCCTAGTTTCATAAGCTTTAACCGTGTAAGTTTGAATATGTTATAAATTTGACCATTCTAAATAATTAGATAGGATTTTATTGCATTTTAAATGAAGTATTAAATGGCATAATATGTATGATATGATAACTCCGCGTACTACCCTATTGATCCACATGATTCGCTGATTGGGAGTCATAAAAAGTTGGAGATTGATTGGCAGTTATAAGGAGTCGGGGCGATTGATTCATGTGATTCAAGAATAGGAGTTATAAAGAATATATTGATTGTGAGTTATAAGGTGCGACTGATTGGGAGTCACAAGCGTAGGAGTAAGATACCTTTAAGATATACTCATTGAATTTTGATACTGACACTGTTACAAACACTATATTGATATTGTGACTGTCACTAATATTGTTTACTGTCATTAACACTATTAATCATGATACTAATATTATTATTAGAATTAGTACCGTTGACTATTATTGATACTGATGATTTAATAAATTAAGATGTGATGAAATTATAGAAGAATAAATTGATATAGATAGATGTATATATTTCTTTATATGATTTATAACATATTATTCTCTTTTATCTTACATTGATTTTAGTTATAAGATTTTAATTATTTGTTCGGCTATATGCTCATTACTTTATTTTACATGTTTACAAGAAAGGGTAATGATCATATGCTATGATGCTTCAGACAATATGTATAATTTTTCTATATGCAGTTCTAGACAAAAATGCAATCGTGTTTCGTTTCATTGTTCACTGGTAAGCTCTACTTAAATGGTTAAAATCAAAGATAGATGTAATTCATCCAATATATATTATGAAGTGTGATAGTTAGTTACTTAAGTTGGGAGATTGTGAAATCCCTTGAATAAGAAGAAGTTAAACTCTTAAGCATCAATGCTCCTTTTGGTATAATGGTTGAAATTTTATGAAGAAACTTCAAAGTTAAGTGTACTCATGTGGGAGAAATATTGGAACAGGTAATCTATTGAAAAGTTACATGGTGGAAACAAATAATACCTTTAAGCATTTGACCTATTACAATTACCCCACACACACACACACTCTCTCTCTCTCTCTCTCTCTCTATATATATATATATAT
>NW_021320001.1:313752-335933 GCF_001605985.2 Dendrobium catenatum | reverse complement strand
GAATTTTTATTGCCTCAGGTTACCTGACGTAGAGATATATTAGATAGCCTATAATATATCGCCATGTGTGCTCTTACTCTTTACAGCGCGACCCGACGACCCAACCCGAAACGAATATGCGCAGTATTTGCTTGGGATCGGAAGCAAAAACGGGATCCCGCTCGCTGTGGAGATAACCTTCTCCATTTCGCGTGCTTCTTCGGCTCCACTCGTGGCCGTTCGACTTTTCTCCATCGACGACTTTCCCTTTCCACCGGATCGGAAGCTACGAAGTTTGATCGGAGGCAACAAACAGAGTTCGCTCGCTGTAAAGGTAGTTTCCTCTCTTTCGCGTGCATCTTCGACCCTCTACAGTTGGTCGAACGAAGTGCCCTGCCGCCGGACCGGAAGTTACAACATTTCAACGACAGGGCCTGGAGAAATGTCGAGCAATACCGAGCAAATACCGATCAAATACCGAGCAAATACCGAGTAGTACCTAGCAATACCGAGTAGTACCTAGCAATACCGAGCAAAAATTGCGCATATTCGTTTCAGGTTGGGTCGTCGGGCCGCGCAGTAAACAGTAAGAGCACGTGGCGATATATTATAGACTATCTAATATATCTCTACGTCACTTAATCTGAGGCAATAAAAATTCCTGAATTTTACTATTTACTCGGCTATCACCACAGTAATATTGCCGCTTACCTATTTTTCTTACCATCAGGCCATCGGGTGTCAGTAGTTGGTGCATCTGTGACCTAGAAATATTGGTAAGCGCTAGGGTTCTAATTTATGCAAAGACATATTTAACCTCTAAATTTTACTATTTACTCGGCTATCACCACAGTAATATTGCCGCTTACCTATTTTTCTTACCATCAGGCCATCGGGTGTCAGTAGATTGGTGCATCTGTGACCTAGAAATATTGCTAAGCGCTAGGGTTCTAATTTATGCAAAGCATTGGCTAATCTGAAGTGAAATCCGACTGCAACAATTTAATGGAGCAGCAATCTTCCCATAGCGACATGGTGGAATTGGTTACAATTTTATTTAGCGGTATGTATGTAAATCCCCCTTTTCTTATTACTGAATTGATGCCATCTACAGGCATTGACAATATTTGCGGTGTGAGGGTGCCCTCGGCATTTTGGTTTTCTTACTTTAGCTCCAAGTCTAATTCTTCCAGCATTTCCTCACTGCTTTTACTAGTTATATCCTCTATTTTTGTTAAATTATTTTAGCGCTCATGATGAATAAACATGGAATCTGGCTTCTTGTTTCCATTTGAATTACATGTAGTACTTGCCATTGATGTTTTTTTTAAGGAAGCATGTTTTTCCTTTTTTTTGTCTATCATTAATATAAAGTTGATTGCTGATCATTTCTCAAATCTCAAGCAACGAAACATAGTTCCAATGTGCTAATTGGGAAAAAAAGAATTATATAAAGATTTATCCTGATCAAATTTTGGTATGGATATATTTCAAAGTTAAATCTGTAATATATCTTCATAATTTATGTTGAATGCATTTTAAAACAAATTTAATGGCTTTAAGACCTAGTTTGATCTTCTGCCAATGTAATTTGTTCAAATTATGCTATTATTGTGGCACCACTATAATATGTAAGAGAGCCATACACAATTAAGTAGCTTTCTGCTAATGATTTTATTATCATCCTGATTATGTATGATCAACCATGCAGTCCCCAATTTCAATAGATTTTTTGTTTTAAATAATAGGATGGTTCTTAAATGATCCTAATGTGTTAGAACCACTCAAAACTTCGCATGTTGAATGAGGCAATCAATTAGTAAAGACGCATTGTTATTAATCTAAAAGGAGCTTGTAGGATAGTAACATCATTTTGTCTCAGTTTCATTCTTATTTGCAAGTTTGAGGTTGGAAGTGAACCAAAGTTTAGATATGGATACATTAGCTGCAAAACTCGTAATCAACCAAAAAGCTTAAATCTTTGGGAGATGATCAACCACTTGTTATTTCTTCATTATCATACACCTATCTAGTGTGGCATTGAACTTTTGGCTTTCAATTGTGTCAACAATCTCCCTCACATGGGAGCTCTTCAAATGGGCCATCATTTTCTCTAAAACTAAAGCTTTTAACTTCATCACTCCTAGTGCCTACTCAACCATATAATGCTATCATTTGAGTGATCCACTTTTTAATATTTGAATCTTGCTCAACAATGGTTGAAGTAGTCTAGACCGTTGCGAGTAATAAAGCACACGAATCAATCAATCTTAAATGAACATTTAACTCTAATACAACTTATTTTGGAGTGCAACTGATTAAGACTAAAGTTTGGCCAGATACATTAGTGGTCAAGTCGAATTTCAACCTAAAACTTTAAGTCTATGAGAGAGAACCATTCATCTATTTTTTCTACACCAACATAATTTTCATGTATCCGATATGAAACTAAACTCACGGTATTCATGCATCTGAATATGGAGCAATGTTTATGTTGACATGCTAAAATTATATACATCAACTCATCTATAAGCTCCATTGTGGTGTGTCATGCACTTTATAAAGGAGAATGACATTTATCATTTGGCTAGTAAGAATTAGAGTAGGTGAGTAATTGTAAGGAATTGATTACTTCATAGTTTAAAAAAAACATCCCTGTGCCTGCAAATATACACCTTCATGGCTTGCCATTTTGCAGTCAACAAAAGTTATGAAGAATGTGTCGTTTCTCTTGGTGTCCTCCAAAAGTTATAAACGATAGCTGCTATGAATAATTCACTTGTTTTCCCCCTAGTTGCAATGAGCAACCTTTGTTTAGTTGAGTGTGATGTGTTCTTTCATTGTGGTTGGAGAGGTCACCATATGTTTGAGTATGTGATATTAAATTAAGTTGAATACTTTCTTAAATATAGGTTTAGGAGGATCTGATCCACTAAAGGGCTATTTGGTTTGATGAAATGTGAGTATAAAGTCTTCAAATTATAAGGGTTTTAGAAATTTTTAGTATTTGATTTGATGAAGAATGAATGTAGAGTAAAATTTTGGTGAATTCCAAATTCACTAAGGGGTTGTTTGGTTGTCTGAAAAAGAAATGCAGTGTATAGTAAATGCAATGTAAAGTAAATATAATACATTCTGAATACTTTGAGTCTGTTTGGTTGTCTGCAAAATAAATGCAGGAGAATTGTTTTCCTTGTTTGGTTAGGTATATTCAGAGTAAAGTAAAAGCATTTTTTTAATAATTTATTTTGATATTAAAATAAATATATTTATAAAAACAGTTTATTTATAATTATTATTATTTGTTGTTATAATTTTTTTTATTTTATTCAATTTATTTAAACCTAAATCGAATTAAGTTAAGATTTACCTCAATCAATTTAAAATAAATCAAGCTTAATTTAGTTTGGTTAAAATAATTTATTATTTTTTGAAATAGCATTTATTTATTTCATAATAAATCAATCCCCATCCATCTTGCTATAGATTCTGACCAACTGCAACTTATCAAAGCTCAGAACAGCAAGACTATAACGCTACTATGACTTACGAGGAGTTATTCCTAAGTGCACGGCTTGTTCTTAATTATAATTTTATATGGGAAAAAAATTACAGTGAAAATCTTCCTTCTTTTTTTGTTTTGTATAGGGAAAATACAGATAATGTTGTACAAATATATTTGTATTTTTTTTTTTTACTTATAGAAATGCAATAGGCACTTATCAAAAGAAAAACGAGTAAAAAATAAAATCATTATATTAATAAAATCTCAAATTTGGTTCTTAATAAAATCGCAGGCTTATTTCTCTGTTCTGCTGATTTCAAAGAGTCAAAGACCTTTTCTAATATCAGTTCTGTCCTAAAGAAGCTTTTCTATTTAACCAACAGTAATAAGTATATGCCTCATCAAAATCAGAAAGTAGTTAAAATAAACCTCCTCAATATCTTAACGGCACTGATGCAGATACAAAGAAAGCGAAGAAGACCACAGCGACCATCCCCAACGGTATTTCTTCTACTCTCCAATTCATCTATTTTCCAAATGAAGGGAAAAAGGAGGGATCTTGCGAGAAGAAACCAGATTTTAAACAGAAATGGGGAATAAAATGACTTTCTTTCGGATTTAGCAGAAGCAAAACTGGATTTTATTTTTTAAGTCTTGTTGCGTCAAAATCAGAAACAGATTGAAAAGAGAAAATTTTACATATAAATGGATGAAAAAAGAAGAAATTAATGGAAATCAAAGCATTATTTGTTCCTTTCTTGAACTCCCCTGTTTCTTCTTGTTTCATGTTTCATGGGATGAAGAACTTGTCGCGGCATTTGCAGCGCCAAGCCTCGGGGTAGTATTCCAGAGGGATGCTTTGACCTTGCTGGATTGTGACGTGGATCGGACGACAGGGGAAGCAATCGCTACATCTTGAACGGCAGATTGGGGGTGACGAGCCTGGTCCGTTAAGTCCACGGCGGCCGACCGCCCAAAGCTGCCATTGCTTGTCCTTTAGAACACTCGGCCTCAAGAAGCTCGATTCTTCCTTCTGCTGAAGGATTTCCAACAGTCCAGTGCGTTTGGAGAGGCATCGCACTGGCGTATCAATCGTACCAAGGAAGTCGGGGGTGTTCTCATAGCCGGAGAAAACTTCATTTCAGATCTCACCAAATGCTCGAAGAATTATTCCGTGGTATATCGGTGAATTTAGAGCTAAGAATCGCTGGAGAAGCTCTCGTAACTCCTGCACGCCGACGATCTCCTTCTCCACGATCATCTGAAGCATCGATTGCCTGAAATCACCTAACGGATCTACCGAATCCTTCGTCACTGCGCCACTATCCGCCACTTGTCCCTGGCTGCGACTCCTCGTGCAAGGCTAGTTCCCAGTAATTTGCGCCAGAGGTTTTGTAACCCGCTCATTTTGAGTGGGGTTCGAAGTCGCTCGAATGACCCTCCGTAATACACCGTTAATGCATCGGAGTATTTTCTTATGTTCCGCTCAAAACTAACCAAACAACTTAATTTATCAAATGCATGTATTTAAATTAATTTATCCTCCTAATCCTGAAAAAGGAATGTAGTGTAAAAGGAATGTAGAGTAAAAAGAAAGCAGTGTAAAGGGAATACTTTGGAGTTGTTTGAATGAATGTAAAAGAATAACATGAGATTACTTTTTTTTTATTTGACTTGAAGTAAAATGAATGCAACACAAAGTGCAAAATATGTGGTGGTAGGTTGCCGACATTGGCAACGGTGGTGGTGGCCGGCGAAGACTGGTGGTGGTGGACTATGGCGGCCAATGATGGTGTTTAATGGTAGCAGGCGGCGGCGGACGAAGACAAGCAGAGGTGGTGGCCGACGATGGCCGGTAGTGGTGGCTAGCGAATAGTAGTGGCGGTGGTGGTCGGCCATTGCCGATGGTGATGGTGGTCGCGGCTGTAATGGCCAGTGGAGGTGGAAAGCGGTTGTGGTGTTGGTCGGCGGCAGCGGGCCGAAGTGGTGGGCCGCGACAATTACAATGAATTTATAGTATATTTGAAACTTGCTTAAATATGAGGAATTCCAAATACACAAAAAATGAACTAAAGGGTAAATTCCAAATGCACCAAAATTTTACACTGCATTTGTTTTATTTTAAACCAAACACCAATATTTTCAAAACTCCAATGTTTGGAATACTTTACACTCTTTTTACTTCAAAACAAACAGCTGCTAACTAGTTTAAATACATTGTTGCCGCCCGTCGCTGTTGGCCATTGCTCGTTGCCGACTAGGGGTGTCAAAATATGACACAACATGAAAACCTGAATCAAATCCGACCTGAGAATTCCGAGGTCTGTTCAACTTGTGTAAAAGACGGGTAGAATTCATGTTTAATTGTTAACCCAAATTCAAAATCGGCTTGGGTTTGGGTCAACCAGCTAACCTGAAATCCACCTGCTAGCTATCCGTCCACAGTAATCTATTTGTTTAAAACATCGCGGGGCCTAGGGCTAGGCAGAAATCCCTAAAATCGAAGGCGCGCAAGTTGCGGCTTACAAAACCTCTCATCCTTGACTCCCTCCACCGCTCTAGCTTATAGCTCGAACTCCTCAGCCCACTTAGTTAGCCTATAGCTCGAACTCCTCAGCCCACTTAGTTGCCCTGTCTCCACAACTCCAACCTACAAGTTTGTAAACAACTCCAGCTCACGAGTTGCACTCCCTCCACTGCTCTAGCCTGCACCTCGTAACTCTTCCTCAGCCCTGACAGACGCTCCAGCTCCATAAGTTCGTCCTGTAGGTTGGTAAACAACTCTGACCCGTATTCTATCTACGACACATTAATATCAAGTTTTTTTAAATATTAATGGCTCAACGAGTTGGGTCGGGTCGATTCAAATCTAAGTTTTGGAATCATTGCAAAATCTTGTCGGGTTCGAGCTAGCCATATTCAAATCGGGTCACTTTCGGGTTGGACTCGAACCCGACCCGAAAATCCATTTTGAAACCCCATTTTGTTGATGCCTGCTGACCGCCACTACCGGCCTTTGCCTTCCCATCACCGTCGCTAGTGGCTATAGCCATTACCACCATTGTTGGACTTTGCACTATATATTTTACTTAAAATAAATTGCATTTTTTTACATTCATCTCTAAACATTTCAAATACATACAATAGACTCCCGCTTAAGTACGCATCTTGAACCTGGAAGGTTTGTGCGTACCTAATTGGTAGGTGCATACTTTAGGTTTCGTCAAAGGATTTCTCTCTTGCCCGCACGCCCAACTATTGTCCGCACACCTAGCTCTCGTGAATCATCGAAGGATTCCACACCCATCTGCATGCCCAGCTCATATCTGCATGCCTAGCTCCTGTCCGCACGTCCATCTCTAGTGAATCGTCGAAGGATTTCGCTCCCGTCTGCATGCCCAGTTCCCATCTGCACATTCAGGTATGTTCTCTCACCGATCTTTAAGAGATGTCAAAGAAACCAAGAATATTGTTGCATTTCAGTGCTTTGAGTCTCTCCATAATCAAGTTCTTGACTTAGAGAATCAACTGCTCTGCCCTGAGGTGCAATCAAAAGATGTAGAAACATTCGATGATCTTAGAAAATCATTTGAATTATTTCAGAGAAGAATTCAGGCGGTAACCTTCAATGTCAGATTTAAGAAATTGCAAAACTTACGTCAAATGACCATTCATGACACATTCAAGTTATAAATCTTGAACCACCCTAAGTTTTTGTTAAAATTTTGCATACTTAACCGAGATGCATACTTAAACAGGTGCATACTTAAGTGGGAGGTTACTGTATTCCTCTTACAGTTAATTCTAGTTTATTTTGCATTTCTTTTCCAACAAAGCAAATAACCCCAAAATAAAAGGCACAAATGATGTGCAATTCAAAAACACCACTAGCCTTTCCCAAAATCCAAATGGGTCTAACTCTCAACAAAGAAACCCTCATAACTTGTTTAAATCTCAACAAGATACTAGCGTATGTCATTATTCACACTTAAATACAAATAAACTGGTCCATATTGGACTGATTCAGTCGGCCCAATAGGGCTGGTGCCTGGTATATTCCAGGCGGAAGAGGGGGGGAGCTGGCTCCCCTTTGGGGCCCACGAATTAATGGCCAATTCAAATGAGGGGGTGGTTCAAGAGGGAAAATTAATCAGGGAAGGGTTGTTAATCTTTTGGCTCTTATTTTGTATTCTCTAATAGGAGGGAAGATATTAGGGTTGGGGTTTATGCAATTGTTGGTGCTTTTTAAGAATTTTTTCTTAGGTTTTGGGCTCTAACTGTCGGTTAGAGAATTGGAGAGCCTAATCTTCCTCTTGAATTGAAGATCCATTGCTTACTTATTTCCTTCCACTTTTCTTCAATTATTAAGTTTTCCTATTGTTTTGTCAAGATATTTCTTCAAAAACTGTTGTGTTCTTGCTGAAATTTCCAATTTCAGCCACTATTTGGGTGATTCCTGCACTTGTTTCAAAACAAATACCTTTTGCATTATCTCTAGAATCTCTTCCATAACCATTATTGAGAGAGATCACTCTTCATGCCCTTCATACAATCGCATCTTTATCTCCCATAATTAAGAGGTTCCCTAATCTATAAGAAGTTTGCACGATAGTAGAGGACCATGCTCTCATTCACGAGCCACTCAGGAGGTCGAATTATGTGGAGAATTGCATGTAAATTTAGGTGCCTTGGTTTGCCTTTCTCACATGCTCCACAAAAATTTAGTGGTTCTATCCTTCTCACAAAAATTAAGTTTTAGGACAATCAAAGGGCTTCCTAATGGCACATCAACCACATATTTTCTCCTCAACAAAAAATGAATATTCTGTGGATCTATTGGATCCTAAGTAATACTTCAGATCTTGTGTAACACATGCATAAAACATAATAGCAGATTGAGTCAGACTTATTAATTCTCTCAATTAACTTAATATTTTAGCAATAATCTAAAACATTTTTATAACTTTTTTTTTTTAAAGTTGAGCACTCTGAGATCCTAATATAAAACTTAGGTTTTTAATTTTTTCTTAATTTAAACTTGATTGATTTATTTGGGGAGTTTGTTTGGCAGGGAAGAAAAAGAAGAGGGGGTAGGTCTATGCGGATTTTTTTGCTTTACAGAGTGGAAAAGAAGAAGAAGGGCGTCTACGTGACCTTGTTCGACAGAGAGAAAGAGAGAAATATTTGTAGTTGTTCACCTCCGACGTTGTCTTTAATGGCATTCAACACTAGTCACAACCGGTAAAGGAAATTAGGGATGAGATGGGGAAGAGTGAACGGAGAAGAAAGAGATCAAGAGATAATGACCAAGAATAAGTGTCAAGCATGTGGTTTATAGAAGGTACATAAAAAGTATATTGATTTTTAGATTTGAATAAAATAAGAAGAATTGTACCATAATTTAATAAACCCTAATATAAATTTCTTATGAAATTGTATAAGCATTTAGATGTGTATGAGAGAAGTAAAAGCAAGAGAAGAAAAATTCCCTTCTCTTTTACAATTAAGATAAGAGTTAAACACTAAGTAAATTGATATGAATATGTACATGATGCATAGGTTGTTAATCAAGGGAAAAATTGACTAAGGTCAACCTAATATTGAGCAACCTTAAAATGAACGAATTGATCTTCTAAAAGGAAATGAGATGGGTGATTACAATTATATTTTATAGCAATTTTACTTTTTTAATGATTTAATGCATTGATTTATATGGTCTATTCTATGCATATTTATTAATGTTGGTAATATATACTAATTATGTTGAAGAAATCATCAAATGAACTTTATCATATTATGATAAATATTAAATGTGAAAGCATCTTAGTGAAACTCATGCATGCACAAACTAAATATAAATATAAAATAAAATAATAAAAGAAATGTATATGTTGACTAAATAAAGGAGTTCATCCTCTTATGATATTAATGAAGATCTAATGTATCTCTGCACGTAAAATAAAAAAAATTAGAAAAAAATGGAATGGAAATCATTGTGTTTTAATTGGTGAAAATTTAGATGATGCTCTTGAAACGGGTGTTATAATTTGATAAAAATATTATAAAATACTATTTCCTATAAAATGATGCTTTTATCTTTGCAAGGACATATATTTAAAATCTCATAAATGAAAGATTTAATTATTACTTATGACTTGCATATTATTTTCTATTGATTTTCAATTACTCCATTATAGAAATGTAATTAGTCTCCGAGTTTGATGACTAAAACTGAACTCATTAAGTACAATACTTCAGGTAGATTAAATGACATACAGTGAAAGTTTTATATGCAAAAAAAAGGAGGAGCAAATGGGAATAGATCTGTAAAGTTGAAGAAATATTGGAGTTGACTTGAATTATATATGTTTAAATTGTTTTAGATAATTAGTTGCTCTTTGTTAAACTTGGATGATATTTTATTAGATTATTTTAATTATTGTTGAAAGTAATTTAACTATTGTTTATTCTTGACTTGGTATTCTAGGTATGCGGGCAAGTTGTGACAAAAGTGGTACAAGAGAAATGATTATTTTCAAAAAATATAAATCATAATGAAATAATCATTAGGATATCATTAAATTTTAAGTGAACTGATTTGATATTATCTTAAATTCTGATTAGGTGATATTATTTTTTATTTTAGAAATATGGATGATTCAGAGAAAAATATTTGAGAGCTCCAACAAATGTTGCTCTCGATATAAATACTCTTTCATAAGTGAAAGTATAGAAACTATTGAAATTACCCTAAATACAACTTTGCCTTATACTATTTTATTAAAAATATGAGAAAAAGTATTACAAATGGATCGTCATCCTCAACCAAAACTTAAAGTTTATGTAAGAATTAAACTCTCTAAAGGTATTACTATCAAATTGTTTCTCAAGTCTATGTCCAATTCAATTCATTGATGGATGATTTCTCCAGAATAATATTTCTTCCATACCCGCTCTATCTTTGGACTTGACTTTTCTATTGCATTTAGACAAGAACTTGAACATGCACCAAAAACCCCATTGCAAAATACCTATCCCATGAAAAGTTATCAAAAAATCATAGAGCATTTATGTATAGAATCTCTAAATTGCTTATTTCAAGTACCATTTATGAACATTAGATGATTTGAATTGAAAATTAGCTATGATGAAAGAAATGCTCTCTAAAGGAATAATACATGGAGTATTGTTGATCTATCCAAAGAAAAGAAGATAATCAAATGCAAAGGTATTCACATTAAAATGCAAAGTTGATAGAAATGTGGAAGAATACAAAGCAAGATTAATAGCAAAAGGGTTTACTCAAACTCATAGTATAAGCTATCAAGAGATATTCTCTCATATTGTAGTGAAATTCAATTGGCCACTTCATCAATTCAATGTTAAGAACATATTTCTTAATGGAGACATGCAAGAAGAAGTATACATGAGTCTTCCTTCCAAATTTGATGATAATCTAGAGAAGGAAAATGTAAGTTGAAGAAAATCTTGTATGTGCTAAAACAGTCTCTTAGATCATGATTTGAAAGATTTGGCAATGTCGTTAGCAAACACGATTTTCAACAAATTTAAAGCTGAGCACAGCATATCCTTCAAATATTTTGCTGAAGGTAAAATAGACATCCTCATTATTTATGTTGATAAGATAATCATGATTTGAGATGATTTCACAGAAATGGGCAACTTGAAGAAAAAAATGTTGCTGTCGAATTTGTGCTAAATACTTAGAAAGCCCAAGTATTTTTTTGACATGGAGTTTGCTTGATCCAAATAAGGTAATGTTTGTCAACTAATACAAATTTATCCTTGATTTACTCAAAGAAACAGGGATGATTGGTCGTTAAGCCAAAGAGCTCCAATCAAGCCCAACTTAAAAATTAAATTCTACAGTTGAAAATGAAGTTGTGGATTGAGAATGCTATTAAATATTAATTGGAAGGTTAATTATTTGTGTATACTCAACCAAATATAATTTATGCTGTAAGTTCGGTTAGCCAATTGATGCATTCACCTAGACCCACTCACTTGGAAGCTATTTTTGTATCTTGATATACCTTGAAGGAACTCTAGGAGGATTCTTGTTCCAAAATAAAGGCCATCTTTAGGCAGAAATATATACAAATGCTGATTGGGTAGGAAACATCAATTATAGAAGATCTAACTTTGTATATTGTATCTTTTAAGGAGAAATTTGATTACATGGAAAAGCTAAAAACAAAGTGTTGTTACTAAAAGTAGTGTTGAAGCTGAATTCCAATTCGTTGCATACGACTTTTTTGATGTATTGTGGATAAAAATACTTCTAGAATATTTAAAGGTCTCTACTCCAATATCTATCAAAGACTATTATGATAATAAAGTTGTAATATCTATAGCACATAACCTTGTTTTACATGACATAATAAAACATATGGAGGTTGCTAAACACTTTATCAAGGATAAAATTGATAGTGGTGTGATATGTATGATATACATACATCTACTACAAATCAAATTGTTGACATCATCACCAAAGGACTTCTTAAACTATAATTTGAATATCTAGTTAACAAGCTATCCATGAGAGATATTTTTGTGCCAGCTTAAGGCGAAATGTTGAAAGTTGCATTGTAACTGCCTCCACCTTCTGTTTTCCGAGGAACGACCCTTTATTGTGGTCCCACATCCAATGGCTTCACAAATCGACAAGAATTGATGCCAAGCTCCCTTGAATCCATACATCCGCCGACCCCTATGAGGTGATTTATTTTTTGTTTTGCATTTAGTATAAATTGCTTTGATTATTTTTCTTTATAATATACCTATGCATAAGACTATAAACACAACCAATTCTTGTACAAATACATAAAACATCGACAAATTTTCTTCTTTCTATTCTCTTTTTTCAATTTTGAGTAGGTGTACCTTCCTATATGTGAAATGAATATAAAATTTGCTTTTGATAGAGTTTGTTTGTGATACATTTAGCTATGCACAATAAGATTCCCCCTGGAGCCACAAACCCTCTACAAGTATTTTCTCCAAGATCTCTACCAAGACCTCATTCTCCAAATATAACTTGATTGCCAAAGAACTTTTTATTCCTTGTCTACCTCGTCTTCTTCACCCACATTGCAGGGATATTCGAATGCCTCATGATTGTTCATAAGTTGTAACGAATAAGAAGAACATACATCTTTGCTCTCTTAAGTTCAAAACTCTTTTGAGTTATCAAATTTTTTGATCCCAAACTTCATGGACATTGTACTTCATAATAGGCTATGATGCAAGTTTGTTAAAACAAAATATCTAATTCAATGTGGAGGAACTTCTATGAGTGAAATATGATAAAAAAAAGAGAGATATCAAACACACAAAACAACGTGATTTATGTGTTTCAGTTTAAACAAAGTTAATATATATGTGTGTGTGTGTCTGTTTGTGTGTGAGAGAGATAATTCAAGTACATTTACCAATCTTTCCTAAAGTCGAATCATGCCCAACTCTAAAAAAGAAGCCTAAGAAACCAATACAACAAGTTTACCTTACAACATAATATTGACCACCATGATGATGCTGGTTAGAAAAATTATGCCACCCAGCCACCTTGAAAAACATTTAGCCACCATTTCAAGAGAATCTACTTTATATAAACCTAACTAAGAGAGATCATATCAAATGTTGTTGTGCCTTTGATTCTTATAAGTAAGAGGTTACCCAATTCGTGAGAAGTCCACACATAAATTGAGGACAACACAAATCTAAGGAAATCCTATGTCACTTGCTGACTGAGGAAGTCATGCTAATCCCAAGAACCACACACAAATTGAGGAGCCTGGTTTGCTCATTGCCCAAGTTTCATGCAAATTGAGAAGGATTGAATCCTTCTCATGAAAAATGAGAGAAAATACAAATTGAGGGCTTTCTGAGTCCATATCTACCACCTATCTGCTTTTCATCAAGCAAAATGATTGTCACATCATGTTAAAAATAGACGATAGTTATCATATTATTCTTCAATTAATTATCATACATATTATAAAAAGTTATTGAATGACATGAATGAAATAAATATATAAAGATGATTTCATGTGCATATTAACTGATGGGTATACTTTCTTATGGTACTGACTGGAGACGCAACGTACCTGAGCCCTCAAATTGGAAAAGATTTTGTAAAAGAAAATGAAAAAGGAAGTACTTTAATTGATAATATTTAGGCGGTGACTTTTGCGACAGTTATATTATTTACAAAAAATAGATATTTTATCATTTCTATTTATTCATATTATTATTATACTATAGAATACTTCAAGGTCTATTACAGTATCTTCATTAAATTGAATTAATTGTTATATGAATTTTTTATTGTTTTATATTTTAAGACAAAAATGCATATTGTTCAAATATTCTTTTACATTGCTATATTTTAGAAATATGTTACACTCACTAAGTTGTACTATAACTCAATCATATCATTTAATAAATTTATATAAACATCCTCTAGAGAAATTAAATTAGTGAGAAAGAGAAAATGTGTATTGTAGATGTGACGCTACATAAGAGAGACATTTATTTTCAATGGTTGTATATTTTCTTAAAATGAATTTATGAGTTTTAGTAACTCTTTCAGTATGTTAGAAATAGGTTGTTATTAGTAATGTTAGCGAACAAAATTTTAAATATCCATCCAACTATTTGTTCTCGCCATGTTGATTTGAGCCTCCAGGCCGGATCATGACAATTAGCTTAATAGTAAGCAATGATTGTTTGCTTTGTATTAGGCTCCATTGTTGTGTGACTCTCATACATTTTATGTAGAAGAATACAATTCATCCTTTATACCATATTTATCTGGAGTAAACGAGTAATTTTAAGGAATTGATTACTTTACAGTGTAGGAAGGTATGTCTCTGCTTGCACATATATACACTTGTATCGCTAGTTATTTTGTAATCAGCAGAAGTCATGAAAAATCTGCTTCCTGATTCGGCTCCCCAAATTTATAAAGAATGCTTCACTTGTTTTTCTGGCCCGCTTGGTCACTACGAGCTCCCTCTTGTAGTTGAATGTGAAGCGTTCTTTCATTTTGGTCGAAGAAGTTGCCAAATGTTTGGATGTGTTGTTAAATTGGGGCTAATACTTTCTAAAATGTAGGTTCAAGTACACATCTGATAATTTAACATTTAAACTGAACTTAGGTTTGGAGGTTAACCAAGAATAGTACTCACTATGTAAGTATGGAAGCCTTCTGCAAGAATTGTTGCAGACTAGAAAAATCATCAGATATACATTATTTGTTGGGAATTATAAGTCAAATGCTTTTTTTACATGCCTTTAGTATGTTCTTGTATCTAATTTTTCGCAATAGGAAACTAATGATGTGATATGGCTATTTTAAGTAGCTTATGTGCTATTTTTCTTGAGAAGTTCTCTTTATTGTACACCTTGGTCATGCTCTTTTGTTTGTGTTGATGTCATTGTGAAACCCTTTTAATATTAAATTCATTCTTTTTTTCTTCTTCCTTTGTCAATTATAGACCTTCAAACTATATGACATTTGAATGACTATTTCTTTTTATAAGAAAGCCATCTAAAAACAAGGATGACTATTTATTTCTCTACCCCAACTTCCATGTTTTTCTTGGGTTGCAAGAACATTGTTAGTTGATGCTATATAGGCCTTCATGGAGGCCCTAAATTAATCCATAAAAGTTCAAAGAGTCATAAGCCAACAAGAAGTCAAATTAATTCACAACAAATTTGAATTAGACCCTTTTTCAAGCCCATTTTCAAGGCCTTTTAATATAAGAAACTTATTTATAACCTTGCAAATCTCAATTCCAAAATTTGACATCTGAAACCATCCTTCCATATTTAAAGCAAAATTTGAATACCCTTTCCCGCAACAAATCTTATCATGCTGACCATGCATTTATAACGTCTCCAAAACTGCACACAATTCTCTTTTGAACCTAACCCCTTCTTGTATACCCATGTTGCTCAACGTAAATCCCATCGCTCCATTCACCTACTTTTAGTGCATGATGAAGTGCGCGCCTATAACTTTAGCAACTATTCCTTTGACTACCGCTTCGATCCTAGCATTTATCCATCTAACATTTTGATAATCAGAGTAGATTTTCAAATGGGAGAATATATTTAATTGAGTTGTTATCTGCATACATTAGGCACATATTGATTTTATAGTGGAATAAAATTGATTATTTTTTGCATTGACATCTACTAATTATAGCTTCAAATAAATTTGTTTTCATTTCATTTAGACATTATATTATGTTGCACTTATATGATGCATCATTATTGTTTGTAGGCATGCCACATACTTTGGAACAAATTCAAAATAATTTTGATGAGTATATTTTCCAAAATAATCAATTTAAAAAACCAAATCACTAATAGCATGACTAATAATAATAAAAGAGTTGCAGCTTTAGAAGCTTGGGCTTAGAAGGGAAAATTGGAGTCAACGGGGCATCCATTAAAATCCCTCACTTGATACTAAAATTGATTTAGATTCAGTGACAACTATTTAAGAATTTAGTCTATTTAGACCAGCCTATCCAACTCGTCTGCCTTGATAGGCTATGATTCATATCCTAACTTATCAATGTATAACAACATTACTAATTAGAATCACCACCACCAATGGAAAGCCAATATAAGACAACCCCTTTAGGAGCACTTATTGCTAGGCATGATCGTTCCACTTACAGTCATCATTATCTTATTTGAAGGATAAAGTTGCTGCTCCCATATTTTAGAGAAATTTTTACGTGCGGAGTCTGGACGTAGAGTTACGTCCGAACTCCAATAAAAACGTGACATATGTCTTTGTCCACAGTGTGTACAAATTTTATATACACTTTGTATATTATGTATATAAGTTTGTACATTCTATGTAAATAATTTTGTAATTTGTGCATAGTGTGTACAATTGTACACACTGTGTATAAGAACGTATGTCACGTTTTTATTGGAGTCCGGATGTAATAATTTCTCCATATTTTAGGGGTCTACATAATATTGATCCTTACATAGATTGGGAGTTTGAAATGAATAATTTCTTTACTTGGCATGTTGTGGATGACATATATTGAAATTATCAAAATGAAGTTGTCAAAATTTGCTAAACAATGCTGGAATACTATTATTCAAAATACTATAGCTGTCCTCTATCTACTTAGCATTAGATGAAAGGACTCTTGACGCAGGAGTATTTGTTACTCCATCATATGAGACATCTTTTTGGCACTCTCTAGGCATGGTTCATAATCAATTATTGATTATATTAATCACTTTGAGGAGCTTAAATAATGTTTTCAGACTTTTTTTAGAATTGCATGCAGTTGACTGCCATATTTGTCAATAAACTTTGTCCTGCTGTAAGGTTAGAATTTTGTTAATGTAATCTTGATAATATTGAGGATAGCCAAACACATGGCTTATAAGTTAGAATGATATGTAGATTTTCATCGCACACTTTTTCATCAAATATAAGCTTCAGTAGGTGGTTGTCCAAATTTGCTCAGTTGAAATTTGAAAACTATATTTCATCCTAAGTTCCACTAGATTTATATCCAAACATCATAGTACACAAGTAGAGAATGTGCTAGATGAACCAATTAACACTTTGACAACACTTGCGCGAAGTTTTGTAGAAGCATTATATATGACACTCAGACATCATTTTATTTACATGTTTAACACTTAAAATTTACTATCACATGTATTGCACGTAAGAAGAAATGAGGATGTGATGATGAAACCTCCTCGGGCAAGGGCATTGACAAGACTGACAGAGTTGTGCAATTCCTCAGTTGACAAAGAAGAGAGGAAGTTGTGATGAGATATCGTTGGGAAAGTCACTTATGGGACTTGCGTCATGTATAGTCCCAAAACCTTTGATGACGAAGAAGCATGGAAGTTGCAAATATATCATGCTAGGAGAGGCAATCGACAAGAAGGGCGGCATGTATAGTCCCAAAACCCACGGCGATTAAGCAAGTGTTGAGGAACTCAAGCCGTGTGAGGGGCATTGACGTAAAGTTAACCAAAAGAGTGAGGAAGGGTGGTATTTCTTATATTACTTAACAAATTGAGTGTTATGCAATTAAATATGAAATATGAAATGTTAAATATATAAAATATGATTGTTAGATAAGTGTTACGTATTTTAACATGCCTTGTATAAAAAATTGTCCCAAAAATACACATCATGGGAGAGGGTGGAGCTTCAAAGCTCTACAAAATATACTTTGAAATGGTTGGCCCAAACAATCATGAGATAGCATGAATTACAGTGTTTAAATAAGAAATAAACATTATTCCTAACATATGAGAAGCTCATAAGCCAACTACAGAATCAATAACTGAAACTGCTGCGTTGAATGGTGCTTTATGTTGGTTCTCCGACAGTCTATAAATGAAGATGAACTCATTAAAGTGAAGTTTTTCTGCAAGTATTAAAGAGCTTTATTGAAGATTTTATTAAGAACCCTGTTCTTGGAAAACTGTGCTGCTTCTTTTTGTTTGATTGTTTACATGTAGTTCTTGCACAGTATGGTTTTCATCTGTACCACAACCATATTGGCTTACAGTAACCAGCTTTTATTTAGATTACATTGTATGATTTTGTTTGTTTTTACAAATTAAACAAATTTTGTTATGTTTGTGGTTCAAAAAATGATTCAGCTTTGTAGTGATAAGAGTATGTTAAGAGTCTTCCATGTTTATTATTGATCTGTTATTGGAGTTATAATAATAATAATAAAAAAAACTTATTTGTTCTCTTATCTGATAGGTTTTTATGGAACTTTTCCAGTCATTATAACCTTTGTTGTATATATTTCAAACCATCCTTTGGCATTACTGGCTGCCAAACATCTCAGTCCAATAGATCCAATTTGATCTGTGATATGCATAGTTGCAATGATGTAGGGCTCGATAAGTTATTCATGATTTGACTCGATTAGGCTTCGTTTGTTTTTTGTGTGCTTTTGTAAAAAGCAGTTTTAAAAAACATTAGTTCAGAAAATAGAGTTTTCTAACGGAGAAGCATATATAAAAAGCTTTCTCAAAACTGCAGAAAAATGGAAAAAAGGAGTTATTGGGAACGTGATTTGACGAACCAAACAACACAAAAAAAAAATTCATCCGTTTCCAAACGGAAAAGGCAAAAAAAAAAAAAAACGCTCAAACAAACAAAGCATTATAGTCTATTTAAGATCATTGAATTAGATAATTAAACAAATTTGAACACTTTAATAAATATTTGATTGATAAATAGGCAATTATTTTTTTCCTATACCTGTTATAATGCTTATTTATTTAGCTGTTCATTCAATGAAAAAATTATTTTTAAGCTAAATCTGTTCTTCATTAAGTGTAATAAGATTTATTTAGGTTATGTTTGAGACAGCTTTCTTACTACTTCTTAAAGCGGCTTTTTAGTATAAAAATTTTAATTTTTGTACTAGAAAGCAGCTTTATGAAGCAGGAAGAAAGCCGTCCCAAACGAAGCCTTAATTAACTAACAAGTTATTTAATGGCGGTGTTTGTTAATAGGATTCAATAAGGCTTGTTTTCTTAGTGAATGGGGTGACTCAAATTAAGCTCGAAGAATCAAAGTTCTAAACAATTCGAGCTTTCCTAATGCTATAAATATTCAAATTAGATTTGGCTCGAATGAGACTTCTATAATGAGTTCAAGTTCGAGTAATGTTTTACTCAAGTTAGATCGCATGATTTGCATCCCTAGTATAAAGATTGTCTCTTCTTGAAAATCAAAATTGCCCTCACTACAACAACAATAACAACAACATCAAGCATTTATCCCACTATGTGGGGTCGGCTTCAAGAATTTTTTTTTGTCCCTTGTGTTTTGTTAAGAGTCAAATTCTCATTTAGATCTAATAAAGAAATGTTATTTCTAATATGGTATAACCAAGTTTTTTTTAGGTTTACCTCTATCTTTCTTAACATAGGTCAATTCTAATACATCTATTCTCTTAATCGGGACATCGAAAGGCTACCGTTTATTGTGACCAAATCATCTAGGTGACTCTATCAAATCTTATTTGCCAGTGGAGCTACTCCAACCTTTTCATATACACGCTCGTTTTGTATCCTGTCTCTAAGAGTAAAGTCACTCATTCACCTGGGCATCTTTATCTCCGTAACACTTAACTTAATATTATTCTTCTCTTTTAATGGCCAATATTATGTGCTATAAAGCACTGCGGGTCCAACCATCATCTTATAGAATTTTTCCTTGGTTTGAGTGGTACTTTTCTATTACACAGCAAGCCCGATGCATTCCTCCACTTCAATCATCCAACTTGAATTCTACTAATAATATCTTCATCTATTTCACCGTCACTCAGAACAATAGGCCCAAGATATTTAAAACTTGTACTCTTATGTATGACTTAATCGCTCAAAGTCATAAAACCCCCACTAGATCTATTACTACTAAAATGTACACTCAATATATTCGATTTTAGATCTACTCAAACGAAAACTTTTAGACTCTATGGTTGACCTCTATAATTCAAGTTTACTTCAACTCCCTCTTTAATCTTATCAACAAGAAGAATATTGCCAGCAAAAAAGCATTTACAACGGAACATCCTCTTGTAAATCTCTAGCAAGAACATCCATGACTAAAACAAAAAGATATATGCTTAAGGTTGATCCTTGATATAATCCAACTGAAAATTGAAAATACTTGGTCAAATCACCTTGTGTTTGAACACAAGTAACAACTCAAGCATATATATCCTTAATGATTTGAATATAAGCATTATTAACCCCTTTCTTTTTTAGAGCTCTTCATAACACTTCTCTTGGAACTTTATCACATGCTTTCTTTAAATCAATAAATATCATATGAAGATCCTCCTTATTATCTCTATACTTTCCATCAATCTCTCAATAAGTATATGGCTTCCATGGTAGACCTATCCGGCATGAATCCAAAACTTTGCCCATTGAATCAAAAAAAAAAATTTTTTTTAAGGCTAATCTTCTGTGCTTTAAGCCTCTTTTTAAATCTGTAATTGAAATAATAGATACTCTAAAAAAAAAGCTCCTTTTAACTCATATTTTATTTCAATAAAAAAAGGGTCATGAGTCATAAGTCATAACAATGCTTTATGTTTGTGCAATTTTTTAAATCCAATTATACTGGCTCCATTTGCAATGAGTTGGATCAGGTGTAATTCCAACAAAGAAATACGTTAAGAGTTAGGGTTCCATTTGTAAAAATAAAATATTTAAGAGTAGTTTGGAATCATTTTTTATTATTTTATTTTATTTATATTTAATATAAATAAAAATACATTAATATATCTATTATCTTATAAAGCATGATTTTTTTTTACAATGTTTAATGATCGATGATGGAGGAGAATAATTATTCCATGTGGAGTCCAGATGGAAAGAATCGTCCGGACTATGAGTGTACACACTGTGTACAAACGGTGTATACAAAAATTTGATATATATTGTATACAAATTTATACACAGTGTGTACACTCATATATTCATATGATTCTTCCCGTCTGGATTCCGCACGAAATACTTTCTTATGATGGAGAGCTCAGTAGCCATAGGCATAGGAAGACCTTTTTATTTTCCAAATAATAAAAACAAATAATATATTTATTATTTTTTGAAAATATTTTGATTTATTTCAAAAAAAAAAACATATGAATAAATTTGTGCAAATTAAAAATTTTATAAGTAACATTGTAACACTATGAGCATTCTTTTGTTATTGTAATATTTTACATATTCTCTTACATTTCTTACTCTTCTGACAGCGAAGGATAAAAAATGCCATGAATTAAGGGCTTATGCTTGGGACAATATATCATAAGCATTTCTTATTTATGTGTACCTCGCAGACTTGCACGCATGTGAAGAGCCTGAGTGCTTGTACTGTTGTACATGCTTTATTAGCTTGACAGCCTGTGCTCTATAGAAATGGGTGTGGCCCAGCACCAAAGATTGGATCTTGTTAGCATTAACATAGTGTATTATTGGAATTTGATTTTTTCTTTTCCTTCTCAATTTTTACAGATATGCCATTGCTTCATATCCCTAACTTTTTTCATTTTAGACTTGTGAGTGAGTTACAAGGAAACTCACACATAAGTTATATATATAAGCTTCGAACTCAAGATTAGCGCTGTCAAAATGGATTTTTGGGTTGGATTCGGGTTCAATCTGAAATTGATCCGCCTTCAATAGGCTCGACCTAAACCGACCCAATTTGATAAATGGGTTAGGAATTCAGGCTCGAACTCAACCCGCCCTAACTCAGATTAACCCAACACAACTTGTTAACCTGCAGGTGCAAGCGTGGTTGGTGAGAGCGAGCGTGAGCACGAGCAGCAAGGGTGAGCGCGACCTTGGGGGCAATTGTGGGTAAGAGGGTGTGAGCGTATATAAATACTTTTCATATATATATATATATATATAACTCAACCCGCCCTAACTCAGATTAACCCAACACAACTTGTTAACCTGCAGGTGCAAGCGTGGTTGGTGAGAGCGAGCGTGAGCACGAGCAGCAAGGGTGAGCGCGACCTTGGGGGCAATTGTGGGTAAGAGGGTGTGAGCGTATATAAATACTTTTCATATATATATATATATATATATATATATATATATATATATATATATATATTTT
>NW_021320001.1:305657-312904 GCF_001605985.2 Dendrobium catenatum | reverse complement strand
TTCATATAATGACATTTTGTATATTTATTTATTTATTTTAATAAATTTGGACATATCTTCAGGCTGATCATTATTGTAGATATAATTGTACAGAAAAAAAAAAAACTATATAAATACCATTTGTTAGTAGAAGCCAGTTGGAAGCTCCACTCTCAGAGTCATTTGAGCCGTCTGTTGGGTGATTAAGAGATTATAAATTTCATTAGCTTTTTAATCCCTGCCATTTGGCTGAAATTTATGAGGCTTAAAGCATTGTTTATTTAAATTCACACTGATTTTTTTTTAAAAAAAAAACTTTAAATAATAAAAAATATAATATTTATTTATTTTAGTCACAATTTTTACTCTATATTGAGTGCAATATAAATTTTCTTGTTATATATATACAACTAGAAAATTTATTTATAATTATTATTACAAAAATTTATTTTTAATAAATAAATTAATGAACTTTTAGATGTAATTAGATTTTAATGTTGATTTCATGCTCAATAAACCTCTTAAAAACTCCCTCCAAACTTATTAAAATTTTATAATCATATTTAATATTTAATGTGAAAGAGATTATTAATTCTTAAAAAACTATATTCTATTTAAAATAATTAATTGAGCCCTCAGTCAAATTAAGCTTATGAATGTGTGGATCAAAGGAACAAGTTTTTTTGTCTTGTTTTGAGAAAGAAAAATAATTAAATTGAATAGGAGCCTCTTTTTTTCATCTATTCTCGCATCGCTCTAATTCAAGTTCTTTGAGTTCAAACCTTATAGCTTTCAAATAAGTGCTTATTCTAAGGATATAAATAAGTCAAGCCAACTCATAAACCGACTCAAATTTCATTCGAAAAATGACTCATGATCTGAGCTTGACTAACTAACAAGCCAAATTTAAACTTGTGAGCCGGATAAACATTATAAATATAAAATACACTTAAAATATATCAACTTTCAACAGTTTCATTACATAATTAATGAAAATATTAAAAAATTATATCTCACTTCCTGATATCAAATTATTCATATTTTTTTCTCTTCTAATCTCATTTTTTTATCATTTTCGTCTTTTTATGATAAATAAGTCGTATGCTCGAACACGATTAATTAACCAAACTCAAGTCAGAAATGACTCATACTCGACTCGATTTACTTACATCCCTACACTTGATAGGGCCTAACTTTGATGACAAAGCCTACCTAATCTACAATGAAACCAATCACATATATATCAATCTTCCAATCTCCAAATTTCTTCTAATCTATCACACAATCTTCAAAAATCATGACTTTTTAGGCTCTATATTCATTTTATATGGTACAAAATCAGAGAAAAAAAATCATGAAAAGAGATAAGCGCACGTGAATACGAATCTCGATGTCAAAAAATTCTAAGTATTCTCAGCTATAATTTACATAATTAGTACCTTAATGGAATTATTATGAAGCTTCAGCCAATCTGCTTTAAGACTTAGTCGTTGAGCAGAGAAAAATTTTAAATTATTTTGATTTTCTATATTGTCATTAGTCAAGTTTTTTCTTCAACTGCAAGATATGTGGAGGCGATCTGATCGCCTTTGTAAATGTTATTATCTATAAGAATTAATTAAGTACTAATTGTTATTAATAGCCACATGCTGTGCTACTTTCACAGTCATAGGAGCCGTCCGTTCTGTAATTAAAAGGTTAAAAAACTGTTTTAGTATCTAAATCACCGTTATTTAGAGATTTTAACTGTAGATTTGGCTTTCTAAATGCCGCCAATTGACGAGGATTGAAGGGTTAATTAAGGTTTCGTTTGGTTATTTTGTACATTTTCTAAAAGGTAGTTTTTAAAATGGACAAACAAACGAGCCCTAAGTGGTGATTATGTAAACCAAGTTTAAGAGATTTGTGGCTTTACTCGGGATAGATTTCTTACTGCTTTCTAAAGCAGTTTTATGGTACAAAAATTCTTTATTTAGACTAGCTTCGTAAGAAAGTTGTCATTATGGGTGTCAATTCGGGTCAACAGTCGGGTTCGGGTTGAACCTAGGACTGACCCGGCACTATTCGGTCAACCCGAATTCGACGCGTTTTTAAAAACGGGTCAGGTTTCCGGACCCGAACCAACCCGTTTCGGGTCCGGGTCAACCTGACCCAAGACGAATGACCCGAAGGTGACCTAAACTTGCTAGTTTTCAGGTCAAAAATCGAGTCAATCTTCGATTTTCGGGTCAAAATCGGGTCAATCTCGGGTTTCCGAGTCAAATAGGAGTTTTTGTGTCAATTTCGGGTTGCTGGATCAACCCGAACCCGACCCGATTTTTAAAACTGGTTGATTTGTTGAACCTGAACCCGACCCGTTTCGAGTCCTGGTTGACCCTAACCCGGATTTTCCAAATCAAGTTCGAGTCGTGTCAAAAATTTTCACCCCTAGTTGTCATAAACAAAGTTTTAAAAAATTCTGATTTTTACTTGTTTCATACTGAATGATTTAATACTTTGATGGTTAAGACTTAAGAGAAAAAAATCACATTTGATTAGAGTTAATTATTTGTTTAGTTGGTCAGCAAATTGAGGATTTTTGCTAACAATCATGTGTTACAAAATGTTAAGCAGTAAGAAATCTATCCCAAAAGACTTCAGATGAGTCTTATAACTTGACTATATGAGATTAGGAAGCTAAGAAATCTCCTCATTACAATAAAGAATATAGGCAAGAAGATAGGGAAGCATGAATATCTTCATAATGTGAATATAGAAAGAATATGAGGTGGAAAAAATCAATAATGCATGACATAAAACAATAAAAAAATACAAGATCAAATAAACTTGATCAAATCACTTTTATATATTGACATTATCAACCTAATAAAAAATTAATTATCTATTAATACTGATTGTATCGGAGCATTTTTTAATAAATTCATCCTTTTCTAAGCAAAAGTATTAAATAATCAAATGAAACTACATCACAAAAAAGTTTCATTTGGATGGCTTTCTTATTTTAGTGGCTTTTTAATAAAAAAAAAATTGTAGTAAAAAGTTACTTTTGAAAGCAATAAGAATGATGTCCCAAATAGAGGTGTCAATTTCGGGTCACGGGTCTGGTTCGGGTCGAACCCGGAATTGACCCGGCACTATTCGGGTTCGGGTCAACCCAACCCGTTTTTATAAACGAGTCGATTTTTCTGACCCGAACCCGACCCGCTTCGGGTTCGGGTCGGGTTCGGGTCAACCCGACCCGACCCGTTTAGGGTTTAGGGTCACGCCGTCAAGCGAAGAGACTCGGACAAACGACCCGGGCCGCGCCGTCAAGCGAAGAGACTCGGACAACAGACGACGGACGGCTGACGGGCTGAGTCGTAGCCAGTCACGCGGATGCCGGACTGCAGAGTGCGGACTGCGGACGACTGTTTTCACCTGGACGCCGTTCACGCGGACCGCGGACTGTCACGCGGACACGCCGGTCACGCGGACGGCGGAAAGCCGGAATTTAGTTTGCGGACGCGATGGCGCGATGCGACCTTGGGTCAGGCGGATTTCCGGGTCAGCCTCGGCTTCCCAGGTCAACCCGAACCCCACCCGGTTTTGCAAATGGGTCGGTTTTCTGGACCCAAACCTGAAATTTTCAGGTCAGTTTCGGGTCGGGTTTTCGGGTCGGGTCCAATATTGACAGGTCTAATCCCAAATGAAGCCAAAGTGTTCTTTTGGGACGAGTTTTTTATTGCTTCTTAAATCAGTTTTTTAGTAAAAAAAAATACTTTGTATTAAAAAGTTGCTTTAAAAAAATATAAGAAAACTATCACAAACGTAGCCAAAGTCTAATAGAGCGATTCATTGACTCTGAACCTTCTCATCCATCCATCTAATAGTCATTAATATACTAACAATGACCAAAATATTAGAGTATTAATTAATTAATCGCATTCCTCATTGAAAGATTCTTTGGGAATCAAATATATATTACTAACAACTATTTCCACTGATTCCCTTTTTTATTTCTTTGAGCTGAATCAAATATATTATGCTTTTGCACTTTAACTTATTGTACCAAACTGGTTTGGTAAAAAATGAGTACGTGTGGAAATAATTAATAAAGAAATGTAATTCAATTAAAGGCCTTTGAAGTGTGAGAAGTTATATTTAAAAATATGATAAAATTTATTAAATTCATCATTTATTTTAGTCTAATTAAAAATTAATATTAATATTGATTTCATATTTTCAATGAGTGAAATTAAAAATATATATATCTCTTTTAAAAAAAAAATGAAATAAGCCAGTTGACAATGAGTAGAATTTGATAAACATCCAACTAAAATTTCAGCTTACCAAGCAAAGCTTATGATGAATATGACTAAGAATGAAGGTTATATATATTAAAGACCTATTTGTGACAGTTTTTTTTTTATTATTTTGCTTTTAAGATAATAATTACAATTTCATTTGTTATTGCTTTCTTGTTGGTTTTTCAGTGCTTTTTTGTAATCAAAATAGCTAAAGGATATATTTGGAATGACTAGAAATTTTGGTAAATTTTGTTGTAAAATTTTTATGGGGAATTTTAACTTTTTAAAGGCTACTATAAAAACCACTTTTCAAGTAGGGGTGTCAAAAAGGATTTTAGTGTCGGGTTCCAATCAAACCCGAAATTGACCTGGGACCAAACAGGTTGACCTGACCTGCCTGATTCTGTAAATGGGAAGGAAATTCATACTCGGATTGACCCATCGGGTTACCGAGTTAACTCGATCCAACCAATGAAATAAGAATACAGCCAGCGGAGTCCATACAAAAGTACAAGTTCGAGTGCGCCGATGCAAAGTTTTGACACCAGTGCTGGTTCGCAGGAGGGTTTGTTGGCGTTGTTGTGTGAGGGCTGAGTCCAGACGCGAGCGCCAGTCTGTAGGAGGGTTTGCTGGCACTGCGATGAGGAGGGCGAAGTCCATGTGCGGTGCAGAGGGCGGAGTCCGAACATGGGATCGAGCATTATGCCTTGAAGGGCAAGCACAACTCATGAGCACGTGATCACGCTATAGACGGCGGAGTTCGGATGCCCTTGGGTCATTTCAGGTTGATTTCAGGTTTTCGGGTCAATCCGACTGGGTTTTATAAACAAGTCAGAATCTCAAACTTGAATTAACTTGGCCATATGGAAAATGGGCTGACACAAACCCAAAATTTTAAGGGCCGAGTCAAATTTTGACAACCCTTCTTCCCAGCACAAATTTTTTTTAAAAGAGTAAGAGAACAGTAACTAAATAGAAACTATGATTGCAATTTGAAAAATAAAATAATAAAAAGTTATCTCAAGCAGATTCTAAGGCTTCATTTGGGACGACTTTCTTATTGCTTTATAAAGTTTTTGATACTACAAAAATATATTGAAAGCAGAAAAAATGATGGTCTAAATCTGTTCCAAATAAATCCTAAATAATTTTCTAATGACAACTTCATCATCAACTTTATAAAATGCTAAAGCCATCGCAAGAATAGCCTAAAAAATAATTAAAAATAAATTACTTGTTTTAGTTACTTTTTGCAAAATAAATAAACTACCCCTTCATTTTCAAGCAAATTGGACGGATAAGGATGGAAAAGGACCTGTTGCTTAACAGTTCAAGCTTCGTGCTTATCCGTAATTATTAATTGAATTCTAAGCTGGCAAAAGGTTAGCCAAAAAAAGAAAATGGCGGCCGGCCGGCTCCATTAAAGTAACCGAATTTTCAACAAAATATGTCATCAAGGATTTTGACTAATACACTCCCCGACTATATTAAACGTACAAGTTTCATCATCTTACCTGATATTAAATTCTTCACAGGCAAACTAACTTAATTTTAATTTTTTTAAAAAATTAAATATCTATAATTAAGTGTGTCAACATATAACATGATTTGAAAATTCGATCCATACCTGATTCGAAAGTTCTAGGTTCAAGTTGACCCACTTAATAAACTGGTCAAGACCCATTTCAATATCGATTCGAGTTCAGATTAACTAGGGGTGTCAATTCGGGTCAGCGGGTCGGGTTCGGGTCGAACTCAGAACTGTTCGGGTCAATCCGAACTCGATCCATTTTTAAAAACGGGTAAGGTTTCCGGACCCGAACCCAACCCGATTCGGGTCCGGGTCAAACCGACCCGACACGAATGACCCGAAGGTTGCCTAAAATTGCTAATTTTCGGGTCAAAAATCGGGTCAATATTCGATTTTCGGGTTAATCCCGGGTTTTCGGTCAAATATGAGTTTTCGTGTCACTTTCGAGTCAATTTCAGGTTGCTGGGTCAATCCGAACCTGACCCGATTTTTAAAACGGTCGGGCTCGGGTTGACCCGAACCCGGATTTTTTCGAGTCGGGTTCAGGTCGTGTTTCGGGTCGTGTCAAAAATTGACACCCCTAAGACTAACCCATAATTAGTTTGCCAACCCAAAATCTAGTTGTACATTTTAGATCTTGTACATTTCAGCATTCAAAAGGATCACATTAAAATTATTTTTTTAGTATGAATGTGTTGGTGTGTCTTGTCAGGTTAAACGGGTTATTAGTGGGTCAATTTTGTATCCAGAATTTTGACCCATTTATCAAATGATTTAGGTTTGGATCTAATGTATCAAAATGGATCAAATTTAAGTCAAATTTGAACCTATATGATAACCTATTTTGACACTATATTCAAACTTATGATGACAATTGCATCATGGAATGCTCCCATTATATTCAAATAAATTATGTTCAACACACAATATCTTAGTAATTTGGAATAAAAAAAAAATCCAAACAGAAAAAATGAAATAATTAATCTAGGCCGTTCAAAGTGGAACCCATGATTGAACTTGAATGGCATAGTGTAATTACCGAGAGGATTTATGTCACTTGCATATTGGAATATGACGCATAAAACATGTTAATTTGATTATTTATTTATTTATTAACTAATCATTATGATAATTAAAATGTACAGTTACGTTCATTAAAGCTGTATTGTTCATTTTAAAAAGTTGTAATATTTTTAATCATTTTGATTTTTTATTGAATTAATACCAGCCATTTAAAATAATTTGACTAAGTAAAATAAATAAAATATAGTGACTAATATAATTGAAGACGATTCTAATCAGTGAAAAGTTTATACGTAAAATATGGATCAAGAGCCATAATTATATACTTAGCTTCGTCTTGGACAAATTTTTTATTATTTTTTAAAGTAATTTGTAGTGTAAATTTCTACTTAAAAAAATTATATTAAAAAGCTGCTTTAGGCTCCCTA
>NW_021320001.1:270395-305526 GCF_001605985.2 Dendrobium catenatum | reverse complement strand
CCCTTAGAGTGGCGGGCCCACCCTGTTCCCCTCCTTCTCTCATGGGCCCAATGGACCCCACAACGTCTCACAGGCATCTGATCCCGATTGGACAACTGTGCTAATCACCACCCCATATAGGCCCACCCTTTTTCCTTTTCTAAACTTCTTATCAATTAATTGTTCCACAAATTTCATAATATTAAAACATCAATTGTAATTTTTTAAAAATCTAGAACTAAATATAAGGAATAATAAATTATCAAATTAATCATTTGAAGGTTCCAGTTTTTTTCCTTCATGGTCAGGCTCTCTTCTCATTTAGACTTCATTTGGAACGGCTTTTTCTTGCTTCTTAAACCATTTTTGTAGTACAAAAAATAAAATTTTAATACTTAAAAGCTGTTTTAAGAAGCAGTAAGAAAATCGTCCCAAATGAAATCATAATCTATAAATTTTTAAGATTTCAGCATAAAATTATTTAGAAGGATTAAAAAAAATCTCCTTTCGGAGTTTATTATATTACATACAGACAGAGGGAAGACTAGATACACGCAGATAACAGATTCATAGTCAAAACGAGGCTGTAGCAAAGGAAGGGCTGAGAGGCTTGAGGGTCGGATGGGATCACCAAAATTATAATTTAAAAAAAAATAAAAATAAAAAAACACAAGAGGACGGCCCCGAACAGGGGTGGGAAACACGGTAACATGGAGAGGTGAAACCATCTGACCAAGGCCTTCCAGTGAATCGAACCGCAACTCCATGTCCGTAAGTAGGCCCACTGGGCCGTGCCGTGCCGGGCCGGTCCGGGATGTTTCATCCGACCGCTGAAAAGATGGACAAGAAGAGATCGCCGCATTGAGATTAGTGAGCATCAGCGGCCGCGGAGGTAGAGTCGGTGGCACCGGCGACTCGCCAAGCGGAAGTGGCGATTAGTGGACGCGTATGCCAACCGAGCGTGAGACAGCCTTCTTTCTCCTCCACGCGATAGCCGTCGCCTCCGGCGAAGAGTGCAAGGAGCATGCTTGCCTGCTTGAAGGCGTTGGAACCAATATGTACAGGCTCGAAACCAGCACCGCCCATCCTTGTCCTCCATTGAGTCAGCGTCTCGTGACGTTCTGTCCTCTCCGATCCTTCGCAGGCTACTACGTTGCAGATCTGCCGACCGAGGTAGACCTCCGACATCAGCTGATCCTGTTGTGCCTCGCCGGCGGCGCCAGCGCCGCCCTCCAGAGAATCGAACATCGTCGAATAGTAGTGAAGAGCTTCAGTAAATCGCTCCATGAACGGACCTGCGTTGTGGTTTGCTTCCTGCTCGACCACGGTGACGATGCGCGGCTTCACAGCGCGAATAGTAGCGAGGACTTTTTCCAAAGCCCCTGGTCTGGCTAGGAGGCGGTGTAGCTCAAAGACTGAGTTGATCGCCACGACCTCCGGCTCGGCGGATCCGCCACTTGCTGGTGAGAGGGTCTCGAGCATGAAGGGCTCGAGATCAGCGAGGCTGTTGGCAACAAAGCCGCGGTACTCGAAGTCGACGTGTATGGTATCCGCGAGCTGGGCTAGCTTCCAACCGACTTGTTGAAGCGCATCGGTGTTATCGGGTTGGGGCGGACCTATTCCGGTGAGGCGGAAAGATGGGGGGCCGCCCGGTCGGAGTGCGAGAGCCTGCATCAGCGCCGGCCACTGCATCCCCTGTTTCATACTAAAGTCGATGACATGAACGCGGCGACAGCCGGCGAAGGCTTCCAGGATGGCTTGGTTGGCGGTGAAGTGAGCAAACTTGAGGTAGGGACAGCTCTCGTAGAAGTGCATCTGGAGGATGTCGGAGAAGGCGGAGTCGAGAGAGCAATCCTGCTGTGGGTGGAGGCGATAGATTTTGCGGGCGAAGCCTTCTGCAAAGTATCCGGCGACCTTACGCATGGCACCGCTCTGAGAAGAGGCGAGAACCGTAATCTGCCTGACGAGCACATCTGCCACTTTGAAGTTCTCCTCGTTCACTGCCTCAGCACAGGCCATAAGGGCGTGAACTAGACGAATCCCGACCTCCTGTGTGTCCACCATCACTACAGGCAGCGCAGAAGCCACCTCGGTACCGGATGCAGGCGCCAGCAAAGACCCAATAGTTGGTGAAGATTGCACAATCACTCCACCGCCAGATCCTCCTCTGGAAGAGGAAGAGGATGACGAGGTTTTCATCCGCTTCCGGTCTCGGGTTCCACTATCGATCTGGGGCTCTGATCCGTACACGACGCGGTTGCCTCCAGAGCCGCTCTGCCGAACGGCGAAATCAGGGAAGACAACAGGAGGAGGCTGGGCAGGGAAATCGACGGAGGTGACGGTGGAGGACTCAGTGGTGGTGAGTGCATCGGCGGGATCAAAGAAAGCTGTCGAGGAGTGGGCAGAAGCCGGCGCTTGCGGCAAGTTGTAGCCGCTGGAATTAGGATGAATCGCCTGCGGCAGCTGTGGGGGCGGCGCGCTTAGCTCCGAGAGCATGCTTTCCAGCCAGCTCGACAGATCGGACGGGTTATAGTGCACAGTATCAGAAGCAAGGTGAATAAGCAGCGCATCGTCATGCGCAGAGCTGCCTCCCATCGCCATCTCCAGCTGCTCCAGCTTCTCCGCCACGCCCGCCATATCAGAGGACCTCACGTTGTACCCGAACGCAGCAAGAAGCTCGTCAATACCACCGTCCGCCTCCTCGTCCAACCCCATCATCTTCCCTTTCCCCGTTCCCGCCATACCGGGCGCCGCCGGAGCATACCCGCCAATCCCCCTTCCTCCAACACTCTCCAAATGCTCCCTCTTCATAGTCGTGCCGTTTTGGTAAACAGATTGAGATTTGAGTGGAGTGGAAGGTCTCGCCTGTTCCAGCTTCCAAGAAGCAAAGATGTGACTCTCGTGGCGGGCTCGTCCTCCAAAAACACCCCAAATTAGGCACCGAGAGATAGAGCAAAGCGAGCACAGAAAGGAGCGGAAGGGCAAAAACCCTTGACTTCGCAGATTGAGAGATTAGCAGAAGCGATTGAGAGAGTAACAGAAGAGCGCACCGAGAGCTATTCAGAGAGAAAAAAGATGAGAGAAGAAAAGGGAATACAGGAATCAGCTTGGGCATCAATAAATGGGCGGCTATTTCTCCTCTCTATCATCATTTTTTATCTTATTTTTTTATTCCCTAAGGCGGAAGCTCAAATTTAATAAACAAAAAATAATTACAAGAGTGAGTCCAATGTGAGCGAATTGCGAATAGAGGCATAGCAAGCTGTTAAGTCAGAAATTTCTCTTCTTGGTCGACTCGTACTCAAACATACTAACATTATTAATTTCTCGATGCTCTTAATTTTCAAGAAAAATAGGTAGAGTGAAAAAAATTTTAGCCATTTAGTCTCAGTCAATCAATATAAGAAAGCCAGTAAAGTAGAATATATATGTAAAATGGGTAGTGGAGTATTTGTTTGAATACACCATCAAAAGTTCTATGCATGATTGTCTTAGGTTTTGTTTGGGACGGTTTCTTATTATTTCTTAAAGCAGTTTTTTACAAAAATTTTAATTTTTGTACTAAAAACTGTTGATAAACCTGATACAGCCAGAGACGGAGAGGAGAGCTAAACGAAGCAAGATAGAAAAGAAGAGTAATGATTTCTTATTATTATTCTTAATACAAGTGTGAATATATATAACAGCTTGAGTGAAGCCGTTAGAAAGAAAGTACAATATAAAGAAGGTACATATTTGGTGTTAAATCTGAACCGTCCACGTGTAGGATCCTAACACCCCCCCTCAAACTGATGTCTACCATGTAGAAATGAGTTTGCTGGAAAGGTTGTGAAACCGTGATGACGTGAGCGGTTTGGTAAACAGATCGGCGATTTGATCGGTAGTGCAGATATGATGAATGGTGAGCTGCTTTTTGATGATACAGTCGCGTATAAAGTGACAATCAACATCTATATGTTTGGTTCTGGCGTGGAAAATAGGGTTGTTGGCTAGAGCGATTGCTGATGTATTATCACAATAGATGATCGTCGGCGACTGTTGCGGTATGTTAAAGTCGTCCAACAGTCGACGTAGCCAAATTATTTCTGAAGCTTCTGCTGCGAGAGCCCGGTATTCTGCTTCTGTTGATGAACGGGCGATGGTATTTTGCTTCTTGACTTGCCAGGATATGATTGAGTCACCTAGAAAGTTGCAGAATCCGGACGTGGACTTACGATCTAATGTGTCGCTGGCCCAATCGGCGTCAACATAGCCTCGGAGTGTAAGGTTTGTTCGGTTGAGGTTGATGCCGGTGCTGGAGGTACCATGAATGTATGTGAGGAGGCGCTTAAGGGATTCATGGTGTGCGTTGAGCGGTCTTTGCATATGTTGAGATAGCTGCTGAACTGCAAACTGGATGTCCGGCCGAGTGAGTGTAAGGTATTGTAGAGAGCCAATGAGCTGTCTGTACAGATTTGGATTACTGAATTCGATGCTGGAGTTGTCCCGAATGGTGTGCTTGCAGACGGTTGGTGTGGATACAGTTTTGGAGTTTGCCATTCCAGCCTGCTCAATGATGCGGCGAGCGTAAGGTTGCTGATGTAGAATCAGGCCGATTTTTGTGTGGATTGTTTGAAATTTAATTTACAAACCAAAAAAGATAGAGAGGAGAGGAAAAAATTTAGAAGAGTGTCATAAATAATAATAGAGTGGTATGTTAAATATGTAAGAATTATTCTAGGATATAAAGAGAGTAAAACATTTTTTTAATCTACATTAATTCTTCCAAAAGGACCAACATCCATTTTTTGGTCAAAATGTTCACAAGCTTATTACTAAGAATGATATTGTTAGATTTTTGTTTCAAATTTATAAATCCAACTTGAGCATAATTGATGATTTTATAATAGGCCTTACCTAGCAAACCAAAAAGCAAATGTATAGTTAACTTTTTAGTGTATAAAATGATCTACACATTAAAAATTTATCAAAATTCTTAAAAGATCATAAAAATTTAACATATATTCTATTGTGATATAACGAACATAATAAGTAAAATAAATTTTAAAAAATTAATTACACATATAAGATAGTAATATCATTTTATAGTTTAATCAATCATACAATTTATACTTAGATAATTATATATGTTATCATCATGAGAGCAAAACCTTTCAAAAAACTATTGTGACATGTCATATGAGGATTGATCAGGTTAAGACTTAAAAGCCAAACAACAATATAAATAAAATATATTAAGATAGCTCAATAATTGCTTTAAAAATGAGTAAGTATTCAAGGCTACTGTGATGAGTCATTAATTTGACTATAGAGAAGTGTACTGTCATATTTTTATAATAACAATATAGGGATGACGAGTTTTTATTGTGTGAATAGGCCTTATAAGTGATGGTCTATGTCGGAGGAATAGATTGGTCTAATAAGTGATATCATATGACAATATTATTTCTGTTGAAAGCTAACAAAGAGAGCAAGCATCAACATTAGTATTAACGATATGCATTGGCATTTTAGGTGATAGTATGCATCTATGCCATTATCAGTAAAGTTGAGAGGAGAAAGTTGCAGTTGATTGAGCGAAGATCTTTTGGTGATAGTTGTCACAAAATGGTGGTCAGAAGATCTCAATATAGCAACAATAATCAAGTAATGATATTCAAGTAATTGTGACCAGTCGATGCTAGTCATGAGTCTTTAGCCAAGTGATGGAGGTGGATGATGGTGGTAGGGCAATGACGGTTGTTGGTCATGATCATCAACAACCAAGCAGATATCTCTTTAACTTCAAGGCCAGATTAAGCTCCAAAGCTCATTCCCCCTTATATGTGAAAAATGATGATTTATTTATAATTACCATTTGCGGCATTTTGATAATTTTAATCAGAATCTTCAAAACTTTCTATGATATGACCTTATTGATTCTCATAATAATGAATTATTCTTTCATAATCTAAGTATCATAATAATTTCATGAATTATGCTCATTGGATTTCACTAATCGAGATGCTCGACATGAATATAAGAAAGCAATATTTGAATTTTTTTTCCCATCAATTAGTTACGTGAAGTTTCAAAATATCTTTTCAACTGCTTGATTTAGGTTCGTTTAAAGCTAGATTAAATCAATTTTAGTTCCGTAAGTTACATCTCAATGTGACATCCAATTCGATTATAAATTTGTTGAAGTCAAATTTCAAATGATCTTAAATATAATTACATAAATTTTCAATTCAAATTTTGCATCAGATTCTTGCTTGATATATTGTAGTTTTTATGATATATCACATCCAAAATTCTTTAATATCTATTTGGATATTAAATTAAACAATCATATTCACAAGTGTGAACTAAAACCGATTATTATTTAATGCACTAAATTTTTCTTATGAAAAAACTTTTGATAAGGAAAAACTAATTCTCTTTACGAAGTAATATTTAGGTAAATTTTTTATTATTTTTCTTGTGGCTCGTGAATACTAGCATTTTAAGTTATATTATTGATAAGCGCATGAGTGATTGGTTCTTATTTTTAATCGGGATTGTTGTTTTGCAAAAGATAATATTTAAGTTAAAAAAGAATTCCGTATGTCCCCTAATTTATAGGCTTATTATCTTTGTATTAATTTTTAAATAGCTACTATTATAGTAAAGAGTGCATTTTTTACATATAAACTGTGAGTAGAATGAGTGAAGAGTAGTTCAATAATTGTATAGTATATTATATTGAGTCTGGAAAAATTTACTTGAAAAGCTTATTATCTTTGTTCAACTCATTGATCATAAATTCATTATAAAATAAAAATTTTGAACTCATGAATTTGCTTTGAAATCAGCATAATATTTAAATAATTTATATTAATTTTACAATTCTTTCAAAGATACAATTTTTCTATTAATTATTTATATATTGTATTTATTTTAAAATAGATTCAATGATTTTGAGATTTATTCTAAAACATTTTTATAGTTTAAATATTCTTAGATGATTTGTATAATTTTGATTTTCATTCAAAAAAAAAAACCCTCTCAAGCCGAGCCGATGCGGTCCAATCCCATTCCCAATGGACTGAACCGGTTTCCCCACTCCCGAAGAAGCGAAGGGAGAGACGGAGCGCAGCCCGCTGCAGCAACAGATCATCGCTTGTGACTCGTCCACATGTAAGCCTCCTATTGGTCCCTTATCTCCATCACACACGCTCCAATGCCGCCCAACCTGCAATTTTCACCTCGTAACCATTTTTTCAGAATTAAAAAAAAAACCTCAATATTACCGTATTCGTACCAAAAATTAAATAAATAATATTAAAAATAAATACTTTATGTTTGGATAATCAATAATGGAATCTTATCGGAATGAGCCGATTGAAGTCTTGGTTTTCGGTGCGCCAACTCCGGCCGTCGCTGGCCACTTGGCGGCTTCTCCGCTGCGCCCTCTGAGAAAAGCTAAACTAATCTCGCTGTATACGCAAAAAAAGAGCCCAATTGAGGGCATGTGAGAGCGATTGATTACCTTTTAAATTTTAATCATTGTGGAAACGGGATTCCAGGAAGCATCCCTTCCTTGACTATAAAAAGTAGAAAATTGTTTAATTATTAAAATAATCTTATATTTTTTTTTATTAGTTTAGAATTTTTTTCATTCCTTATATTTGAATAAAAAATCAAATTAGAGATGTTCAAATGGGTTAGAGTATCGAATTCGAGTCAAACTCGAGTTGACTAGGATCTAAACAGATCAACCCGAACCTAATCCTACTTTACAAACAAGTCTGAATTTTCAACAATTTTTATATTAAAAATATTATAAATATTTATATTAATTTTTATTAAGGTATATAAATATCTTAATATTTTATTATTTTAATACATTAACTAACGTTGTGCTTATTAATCTATAAATTCACCAATTAATAGATTTAAGTATTTTAGGCATAGTTTGGAACAACTTCTATTATTTTTTAAAATATTTTTTTTAGTATAAAAATTTTAATTAAAAAAAATAATATTAAAAAACTATTAAAAAAAAGGTCTCAAATGAGAAAAATTATTCTATGCGGACACCTAACATCCGGAGATTAATCAGATTGTGCCAAGTCACTTTTCTCGGCACCGCCGAGTGACGTGACACGATCTGATTGAACTCATGACTGTCCAGCATTTGCACAAAATAATTTCTTCCCAAATGAAGCCTGGCAAAATAGGACTCCCGACGGATGGCTTCCAGGAAATGGGGACGATGGATGATACAAAATAGATGAGCGCAGTTCGTCTTTTACAAATTAATTTAGAGGTGATATGGTATTTAATGATCCTAATGATGTTTGCCCTAATGGCCTTCTCCAATGTCCTGTGAGCACTGCCGGCCGGCCGGCCGGCTGGCTGAGCAATCCATCACCAACTTGATTTGATTTGCCGGCCCAGCATTTCATGTCTTTTATATTTCAGTGGACCATTTGTTATATATGGTCAATTACTCAATTATTTGGAGAAAGCAACATTATTATATGTATGTTTTTTTAACATATAGAATATTATTTATAATGATAAAAAAAGTATTTATTTATTTTTGTAAAGATGCTGTGTATGTTTAATGCAGATGGAGATATGATTGATGTTGCTGTCATTAAGATCCTATAATATATATTTATCATTTTTAGTCTTATCTCAATTATTTGGGTTTAATTTTAGAAGTTTGGGATTTTATTTTTTTATTTTTCATTTTGATTGTTATTTGATGTGCTAAATTAATTCCTTAAGAAATATTTTAATGAAATTTAGGTTTTATTTGGGATAGTTTTTTTAATGTTTTCTAAAGCAGCTTTTGAATACAAATTTTTTAATTAAATTTTTGTACTAAAAAGTTGCTTTTGAAAACAATAAAAAAGCGGTTCCAAACTTTTTTATTGCTTCTTAAAGTAATTTTTTAGTAAAAAAAATTAAATTTTTTTTATTAAAAAACTACTTTAAGAAATAGCAAGAAAGCCGTCCCAATTAAAGCCCTAATTTGTATAAATCATAACATTTAACTCTTTAGTACAAATAGGTGAGATCTACCAATAAGTCTTGCCAAAATCCCTCAAACTCAGTTCACACAACGAGGTCCCCAAATAGATATACTCCAATTACATTTAGACACCTTTTTTTTATTTTTTATTTATTTTTTATTTTTTTTACTCGTAGACAAAGAAATAGAGAGCTTCATATTTAACCTCTTTTTATTCCTAGAAGAGCAGCTTAATTGTGTTGAAGAATCTTTAGTGGTTATTAGAGATTCCACAAACTTTCAATCCCCTTGACTTCTCTTGAATATCAATAAGTTTGGTTGAGATGACCTCATTGAGCAGATTAATTATTCTGTGCGGATACCGAGCTCCATTCGGAGACCAATCAAAATGTGCCTCGTCACCCGTGCCCTCGGTATCAAAGCTCGGTATCAATGACGTGACGCATTATGGTTAGTTTCCGGACAACGTTCTACTTACGATCTCTGCACAGAATAATTTCGAGACATTTCCGCACAGAACTTTAACGTTTAACCTGTTATAAAATTCCTCTTTTATGTTCCATTAACAGATCACTTTCATTGAAACATACCTCTTAATTGTAGAGCTATTATATGTGGTTAAGGTGAATTGTGTTCCTGAACTATAAACTTGAGAAATGAATAGAGTTATGGTGGCCTTAGCAAGCATTTAAACGAGTAGTACAAATAGTATATGCTCCCTGCAGGTTTCTTTATGAGTTGGATCTGTATTGTGATTAAAGAATTCTAGAGTAGAAAAGTTCTATTAAAGTTAGAAAGAGATCACTATTATTACTACAAATATCATTAACATATATGTCAAATTCAAGTTTACCGTGAGTGATAACCGATTTTACTAGCAAGCGAGTGAGCTCTAAGGGTATAACTTGAGAAATTGTGTGAGAACCGAGTTAGAGAGGAGGTAACTCTATAGGAAATTGTCCCTTAGCGCAAATATTCGTCGAAAATATCAAAAGGTTCAAAATGTTCTTCAACGCTCTTTATTTTTAGGAATCTGAGGGATATAGAAAATGTTGTATCAATAAACAAATAGAAAGTAAATAAATTAGTAACCATTGATACATATTGCACTTAGATATGCATCACACTCTATCTAATTCGACATGTGATTACATCTCTCACTTATATTACTTTGTCTTGGATCGAGTTTCCTAGTGTCGAGTTTGTAGAGAAGAATAAGGATAGGAGAGTATTATGATTAAGGCTAAGCCTAGCTAGAGGGTTGTGATGGGCAACCATTTTGAAGTTGTTGACGATCTTTGTTGGAGCCCTCGGTTGCTTTGGAGTAGGAAGTGAGTATGTTTGAGTGACTGTGATTGAGGTGGGTTGGCAACACTCTATCATAAATGGCAGTGAGTGTCTGTGATGGACATCCGGTGCAAAAGAGCGAGTGACAATCTATGTGATCCGCGTGAGCTATTAACTTTCCTTTAACCTGTTATGCTCAACCAAGTTAGAGTTTAGTAATCCTTGGGCGAGTTTTCTTTGTAGGGCCCATGAGAAACCTATCAACCTGTTATGACCCATTGACTAATTGTTGAATACCCTAAAAAACATACATGAATATACATGAAATGAAACAAGAAGCTGCTCTTTACAATTGGGTGTGCCCATGTACCACATGAGCACCACTTAAAAGCTTGGTCAAATTGAGAAGATTGAGATTTTAACTTGAAAATTAATGAGACTAAACACCAATTGAATTACTTTTATCAACCCGCACGCATAGATAAGCTTAAAGTAAGATTAAGGTTTGGTTTGGGATGACTTTCTTACTGATTTTTAAAGCAGCTTTCTAGTATAAAAAAATTATTTGTTGTACTAAAAAACTGCTTGGATAGCTTTGAATTTATCTTTAACAATAATTTGATTGAGCTCGCAGACCTACCACCAGGTCTACGCCTGCATTTGGAATATTTCCACAAATAATTGAGTCAATGTGTAATCTCTTCTGTGATATCTATTAATTTATTCTACCAGATTAGTTTATTGGATATTTATGTCCAATTTACTCTCTCACTGCAGCCTTTAATTATATTATTGCATTTTTTATTCAAAACTTTGCAAATATCTTCTCATCGTAATTGACGGACAAGTCTTTTAAATTAGATGGGGATAAGTTTCTAAACTTTAGTTTGCACCAAATGGAAATTTTGTCACGCCCACATTGAAATGATTTCTCCCACTAATGATAAGCTCAATCGCAAGGAATTCTTTAAAGCTTTTCGCTGTCCGTCTCCGGCATAACTTTGGTGGAAGGATTATTCTGTGCGGACACTGAATGAAGAGAACTATTCAATTTTTCTTTGTCTATAGTAAAATCACAGATAAAGCGCAGTTATTGTAGCAGCTGCACTTTGACTGTGCTTTTACTGTAAATCGAGAGAAAACTGGACGGTTCTCTCTGTCAGGTATCTGCACACAATAAAACACTCACACAATAAAACACTTCTAGGCTTTGTTTGGGATTGTTTTCTTATTGCTTCTTAAAGTTTGTACTTAAAAATTGCTCTAAGAAGTAGTAAAAAAATCATCTCCAAAGAAGCCTAATCATTTTTTGCAGTACCAAAATTAAAATTTTTATAGTATGATGTCTTTTTAAGAAGCAGTAAAAAGTTATCTCAAATGAAAGCTTAGACTTCGTTAGGGATGACTTTCCTGTTGCTTCTTAAAGCAACTTTATAGTATAAAAATTTAAATTTTTTTTAACTAAAATACTGCTTTAAGAAGCCAAAAAAAGGCCATCCCAAGCAAAACCTTAGTGCATGATGTTTTAAATTTGAGCGTATTCATATAAAAGCAATAAATAGATAATATCTCGATATTTATTACAAAATACACTTAAAACTAGGGGCGGAACCAGCTTCAATTTTGTATAAAAATAAGTTGTTGAAATGAAATATATGAGTGAGAGTAAAAAAAATATAAGTTGTATATTTGATCTTAAAATAATATAGGATGATATATATCTAATATTAAAATTTTAGGTGTTAGATATATAAATATGATGATATAAAGTGGTATGTATGTAAATTTTCTTAAAAAAATTGTTGCAGTAATTTCATTCAATACTGCAGGCAAGCACCCATGGCCGCAAAAAAAAAAAAAAACACCAATGGCCGCACCCTCCTGCATAAAGTGGGTTCCACTTGTGGGCCTCGTTTTAGCTGTACAAGTATTTTTTCTGTGATTGGCCCCACAGTCAACAATGGCTTCTTTTATTCCCAAAAAATTGAGGCTGATTTGCTTTACAGATACCATATAACTCTTTTGTCATAACACAAAATATCCTTTCTCTCAACTGAACGTATGACACATGTCGCAACTGGAACTACATTAGATTTCAAATGGTAGAAAATTCTCTATCATGTTTATCTATTTTCAGCTGATCGAATTTCAACCTCTGCGTTGGACTAATAAGCTGTGCAGCAACTATTGAATTTTTTTTTTTGGGAAAAAACTATTGAATCACAAGCTAGTTTTTTTCATTAATTTTTTTTTCTTGGCCTGGATATGCTCTTGCTGCCACTCTTGAAAAGGTGTTTGATATCGTGACTAATTCTTATCTGACTTAGAAGAGGCACCCATCGTCCCATCCCAGAAACCTCTTAGCCCGAACTTGATTGAACCCCACTTAAGAGGCGTTGCTACTCGAGGGGAATCGAGCACGGATTGAAAGGTTCCCAACCATACTCACCCACCAACCAAGCTAAGCAATTGTACTTGAGCACCAACAAATTTCTTCATAATTATTAAAAATTAGCGAAATTTACATACATACCACTTTATAACATCCTATTTACATATCTAACACCTAAAACTTTAATATTGCATGCATAACACCCTATATTATTTTAATATCAAATATATCACTTTTTTTTTGCTTAAATATGGAACTTATTATTAATAAACCAAAAAGGTTACACAAAAAGAAAACGACGAGCAGAAGAAAAACCAAAAAAGGGAAAACTATAAGCTAAAAGCGGGCTCAGTAAACGGCCGAGGCTTCCAGCGTCCAAGACGTCCCGCACGGACCGTCCGGTAAGTGTAATCAATGTCCCAAAAATCTGTCCTGAAAGTCCACACCAACGGTTGCCACCAGTAAAAATGACCGGGACGCGAGCCCCGACCACATCATTGCCCTTAGCCACACGTAGCAACAAGTCGAACAATAAAGCACAAATTTCCCGAGGAGAAACAGCATGACGAACAAAAAATCATCGTCTACGTCGTCCTCTCCCCCAAAATTTCCCCCGAGTGGCAACATTGGAAGTACGCAAGAGAGAAAAATCAATGTCAGTCTCATGAAAATCAGATTTCGATTCATCATCCAACGAATCAATCAGCCAATTAACATGGTTCATAATCTCCACACCAGAGGAATTACCCAAACAGTTAGCCATCGCTTGTGCATCGACCTCATTCATTGGAACCACAACTAAACTGTTGGTAATAGGAATACATTCCTCTTTACCCAACGACGAAGACTCAGCTTCAAGCCCAAGAGGAACCTCAGCAACAGACGCATAACCATCAGCACCACCTTCCGAATTCTTTAATACCTGTGCACCCCCATTTGAATCCACAACACCCAAAACTGGCGAACCATCAGACCCCCTTTCACCCTCGGCAAGAGAAATCACAACATTCACAGGAGCAGAACCCACCTCCGGAACCAGAACAATCGCCGGAGAATCCAAAATCACATCCGCGAGAGCACAACCGTCCACTAAACCCGAGGGCATAAAAAGAATGGCATTAGGCGACAATAAAAATTCAACAGCAGCATCCGACAAATTTACACCATCACCATACACAGCCGGGCTATTACAGTTACTAACACCCACAAAATCAACCAAAACAACAGGGGAATTCCCAACAGTAGGAGAACATCTCGAAAGCCCAACAGAGGGCAAATCCACCGCAACAACCTCAGAATTTTCAATAACTTTAACAAACTTTCCGGCACAGAATGGGCAACACCCTTATCTTCATTAACAGCACCTAAAGGAGAGAAATTTACAACTGGAACATCTGAAGCAGTAGGGATACCAGACACAACATCAGAGCAACACTTACCAGATAAATGCACTAAACATTTACAAACACCACAAAATTGAGGAAAATCATCTAATACCACCTCTTGAACATACCCTAATGAATCAGAGCCTAACCAAACTTGCTTACGGTAAGTTTTAGTAATATCAAGTTCAACTAAAACACGAGCATTCGACGGACAAGAGCCAACCGACGTAGCTTCGTCAATTTTCAGAGGTTTGCCAAATAATTTATTAAGCCCAAACATAATCCTCGGTGCGAAGAAATGAGGACGAAGATGAGGAAAGGAGATCCATATCGGGATGATCGGCGACTCAACACCGATATCCAAACAATGTGACCATTTAGTGAGTTTCATAAAACAATTGAAAACAAGATAAGAACGATGGCAAAAAATCCTACAATAGTCTAAATCATTAGACAATTTGATCAAAATGTGAGTAGTATCCAGAACCGTAACAGACACTTCTCCGTTCAGCTTCAAATTTTAAAAAAATTACGAATAACGTCGAGAGGGGGAAGCTTCGACGAAAAAAATCCAACTAACGAAAAACGAAAAGGTTCAGCCAGATCCCTGATTTTCACATCGTAAACCCAAAGGGACGGTAGTCCACGAAAGGTAGAAGGCCTCAAATCCGGAAAAGAGGAAGTAGATTCAGCAAGAGCTTCAAGAAAGGACTTAGAATGAGAGATCCCCAAAAAAAAAACCAGATCTTTCAGTTTAATCAGCGGCATGCCGGCACGGCCGGAAAAAACGAAAAACAAACCACGCTAAATACCTCCAGAAACAAAGGAAAGGAAGTAGATAAAATTTCCTGAGCCTGAGGAGCGGAATCCCCCCGCCGGCGGGGGTAAAAAAAACTTTATTTCTATCAAATATATCACTTATATTTCTTTCATACCACTCATATATTTCATTTCTACCACTCATATTTGATATGAAAATGAACTATGGGTGGTATGTATGCAATATTAAAATTTCAGGTGTTGAAAATGATTAAAATTTAATAATTATTAAATAAATTTTCAATATTAAAAATAATTACCATCATACTCATAAGAAAATGTCTTCGCACCTTTGGTCATGCCATTGGCCCTCCCAAGCGTGCTATGTCTCTCCTGCCTGGTATTACACCTGGCTGCATCACAGGTGTTAAAATAATTTAACTTAATTGATGAATCATTTTGGATACTGACTTTAAGAACTGGTTCCCAATAATTAAGCGTGCAAGTTTTACCTGAACACGAATCTTTTAAATGATTGGGCTAAAAAAAAGTATGCACTTTTCTATTGGGCAAATTATTATCGGTGTCCAGATTCGTCCGGACACCAATCCAGATACGCCACGTCACCAAAATACACCGGGTCCCGATGTATTTGGGTGATATGGCGAGTCTGGATTGGATGTCCGGACGTCCGGTGACCGGACGTAATAATTCGCCCTTCTATTGGCAAGCTTTGGAGGTTGCTTTCTTTAGTAAACTTAACAAATGTAATTAACAAAAATGAATAATAATTTCAAGTTGAAATTCTATATAAATAAAAAGAAGGGTATAAAACTAAATTTATATGCTCCTTATTAATTTTATATTTTTTTTGTTGGAGTTTCACTCATTATGACATTGCTCACAAGATTAACTCTACATTTTAGGAGTTTTGGTTAATTTTCTAGCACATTTGTGTTATTTTATTGAGAATAGCTCATTGTATAGTATACTAAGAGCTCCAAACTCTTATGCCATATGTTGCAAGTAATTTAACTTAGTAGGCAAGAAATGTGATATGATTGATGAATTAAGATTAGCTCTAAGTGTCTTCAATGTATAACAGAGTTTTTTGAGCCTAAGTAGTTATCTACGTCATATTAAACAACCGAAAATGCCAATTGAGAAGTTATATTTGTTGACACATGATTTTTTAAAAAATAATATACAATATACCGACATAATTCTTAAAGGCACTGAAAGTCAAGCATCTAGTCGATGGAATCAATCACCTCATATGCGTGAATAATGCTTGTCATATTCATACTGATAGACTCATACAACACTCATACAAATATTATTATATGCTCAAAGTAATAATGTTTAAAGTAAGCATAGTCATTTTTCTAAAGCAATAATTAAATTTAGTGACCACTCAAAATCATATCATTTAGCGCAAATCTGATTTGTTAATCTTGCCCTAAAGGAAATATAGGTGCTAAGGAAGAAAAAAGAAAAAGAAAAAAGCTAATAAAGTTTGGTGATAATTAGATGAGAGGCTGATATGTGCCTGGAGGTATGCCTTATCTTCAACATATAGTATCATTTTCATTATATTTGTGATTGGATAAATGCATACGAGAAAAAAAAAAAAAGTGATAGATCATTTATCTTTATTTATGTATTTTCTATCAAACCATAGTAGAATAGTGAAGGAGACAAAGTGAGTTGAACAACCACTTCAAATATTTTAGCCCACAAATATTTGGAGCCACAATAATTAGGAAGACCCTCCCACTTGTATAAACTATGTTGCAATGCAACTTGCAAATTGCTTTAAAGTAATTTAGGAGGAAGGAAGAGGGAAAGAGAGTGGGCTTCTTTGAAACCAACTATAGGCATTCTTCCCTATCCTTTTGCCTTCAAGATCATTATGACCTGAAATAAAAAATTTAAAGTTGAACAAACTATCAAATGATCATATTAGTCGCCTTAGATTGCACATTTTAAGCAATTAGGCTTTGTTTCGTGTATAGGCGATCTTTATGACCTTCTAACTGAGATCAGGGTACTGACGGCTTATTTTGTGATTGAGCAGATACCTCAATTTGCCTTGGCCTCATTGACTCATAATAAATCTATTAATTATAAGATCGTCATTTTATTTTATTTCCTTTAATTGAAATATAAGTTTTGTTTGGGACAGCTTTCCTACTATTTTCTTCAACGACATTCAAGCACACGAAAAAGTTATTTTAAAAAAGGATCGAAAAAGCTGTCCCAAATGAAGTCATAGTCTTAGGCTTCGTTTGTGTTGCATTTTTACTTCTTTGCTTTTCAAATCACAACCACAACTTATATTTGATCACTATTTTTAACTCATTTTAATTTTTGAGCTAGAAAGTTGCATTCTAAAAACTGCTTTAACGAAAATTATTTTCTCTACAAGAGTTTTAGAAAATAATAAAAAAGTTATCCCAAATGAAATCTTATTCTATGAAATGCTACTGTTAACAAAAATATGTTTGCCTTGTATACTAAACCTTCAAGAACAAAATCTATTGTGATAGTTTAAAAGTGTAAAAAATTGATAAATTAGTAGAAGACCTCACTAATTGCATGCTTATTTCTTAAATCTTAGCTTATATAACGTACAGAACAATTCTCCTGAATGTGGATTGGGTTATATTTCCTCAATGTTCCGCCGTCTTTGGGGCTTTTACACGTTACGTTGACTCCACAAATAAAATAAAACTGACTATAAAGGATAACCCCGGCTCCTGTTTAAAGGCGCCAAGCATGTAGAAATTATTCTATGCGGAGTTCAGATTAGAAGAATTATTTGAATTATGAGTGTATACATTATATTCAAACTATATATATATATATATATATTTGATACATGCTGTATACAATTGAGTACATATTTAATATGTGCACAGTGTATACACTCACATGTCCGAACAGTTCTTCTCGTCCAAACTCCACACAGAATAATTTCTCCAAAGCATGGGATAATTTTGAATACCCACAATTCATTGTTTTTTTTTTTCATTTAATATCAAATTAGGTGATTTAAGTGATGTGGACGGTGGTTATCATAGCTTGACAGAGACTGGTAAGCGATTAAATCAACTGCTGCCAACATTGATCGACGATAATAGTGACTTTGGGGTGATAGGGGATCGAAGGGGACAATACCGACATATAGTTGTTAGTCCCCTATAATGCCCAACGATAGTGCTGGTGGTGGTTGTGACCAATAATGATCGATAGAGTTCTTGTTTGTTATGGTGAAAGGCCTAAATGATGGTGTTTGTTTCAAAAAGAATAATTTGAGAGTTTTTTAAAAATAATGATGGTCCTTGTGCGGTTTCGAGGTTGATGGTTGCCTCGGTCTTCTACTGAGCCCCCATTTTATTTCAGGGGCTTTTCTTTTATTTTGAGAGGTTTTTTCTTTTTGAGTTTTTCTTTCCTTCTTTTAGCTGTTGTAACCGTTGTTCGTTTTTTTATTATAGTATTATGTTTTGAAAAAAAAAAAAAATTAATATTTATTTATACGGCACTCTTTATTTGCATGATGTGCTCAACAATTATTATTTGCTTTTACGGCACAAATCGGCCATTACTTATTAAGGTTATCAAGTAATTAAAAAAGGGTTTATAGAACCATTAATGGAATACAATCAATAAAATGCAAATAAAAACTTCCATTTTACTAAATCCATTATTTGTATTGTAAGCTAATAATAAAGAAAGCAATTATTGCAGGTCATTAAATTCAGTCTTGTCTTGATCTGATCTGGCTCGACCTAATTACAATAATATAGTGATCAAATTATTGATCTCATTATCAACTAATCTTATTATTTCACTCGGTTATTAGTTTTTCGGGCAATTGTCCCCCCTGAGCACTAGGGGTTCTGCCTCTGATGGGTACCCAATTAGGACTCTATGTAGGGCTTTGAGGGAGGGAGAAAATATGAGAGAAGTCCTGTGATTTTATTGCTCGAAAGTAAAGATGTCAAGACCTATATGTTATTGTGTGTCTTTAGCCTTATCCTCTTGTCTCCTATTTATAGATAGTAGTAAAAGTACTTCTATGTACAAATATTTATATTAAAATTTAAATATTTGAATATCATAATATAACCTAATAAAATCTTACTACAAAATTAAAAAAAAAACTAATCCATAAAAAAGAGATGCTAATTATATCTCATTAATTACATGAAATATACGTTAAAGTTTTTCAGATATAAGATGAACCCATAATTAGCCACTGATTATTCTCGTCTGATCTAACTCACTTCTGAGATTAACATCTTTTAATTAGTTTATTTGATTTGATTGTGAACGATAATAAAAAATTTACCCTCAAATTAAATTTCATTATTGTTTTTAAAATTAACCATAATATTATATAAAGCAAGTAAAACAAAAATAATAATATTATCACATATAGTGCCATTTAAATTTCTAATTTTGCGCATAATGCAAATTATCACATATAATGACCATTTAGAATGATCAAATCCTTAATATTATATATAATTTATGTAATTAATTTCAAGCCATTGAAAGTCTCAGCATTTGGAAATCCTAACATTCTTCTCATGCAGAAAGATTCATCCCTTAAATAAATAAAAAAATTATGCAATCAACTGATGAACAAAGGGTGAAGTTCCTGAAAAGTTGATATATCCTTCATTTCTTATGGGACAAATTTGTAATTCTATTATCCTGATATAAATTATAGGAAGATAAAATAATGAAAAATATCATGCAAATATTGAAATTAGAAGATTTTTTTTAATATAAATAAATCTAAATTTTATTTAAATATTCATTTTTCTCCACATATAGAACAAATCAAAAAATTTTGATACAATATTTTTTTCTACTCTAAATTATTTAGATATCCAAGTACATGTTGATCGAATCTAGTGGCGGCTATAAAACCGGCCCAATCCAAATATATATGGACTCCTTAATACGTTACGGCCTGTTCATGAAAGCCTAATTAACATGTCAGATTTTTAGTGTGGGCTTGTTACAACTGAAGACCCAAGCTTGCAACTCACGGTTCAACAAATAATTTATCAGCCCATCTTACAGCATTCTTTGTACTCAGTTTTTTTTTTTTAATGTTACAAATCTTTGATGTAGATAGATACTAATACTGACTTCAAATTTTATAATATTTTTAATTATATTTAAATAAGGACTTTTAATCATAAAAATATAATATTCTTGTAAAAGCAATTAATAAGCTACACATTTGATATTTTTTTAGCCTTATTTGGGGCAAATTTCTAAATGCTTTCTGAAGTCATTTTTTAACGAAAAATTTTCTAGTTCAAAAAATTTTTGCAAAAATATTTTTTTTTAAATAACAATAAAAAAGTATTTCAAACAAAACCTTAATCATCTTCTAAGAATATTTTAAGAAAATATATGCGGCCTTAGGGGATATTTTCATCATTATGAACAAAATTGTTCTCTAAGCTCATTCGTTAGTGAAATTCTAAACATTTAGAGATAGAGTATTATGTGATTAAGTCAACTTAATAATTTTATAATCAATTTTCTAATTTTTTTATTATTTTAAGTTTTGAATGTTTGTTTTTGACCTCGATATGCTGAGTAAAATGTTTCGTTACCTTCTTCCAACTATAAAAGAGATATTACATATATTGTGATACTTTTATTGCTTATCATTTAATAAGAAATCACAGGTCATAATAGCATTAATGCACATTGTTCTACTGATGTGCCTCTAGCAACAAATAGGAGAGATTTTTACGTGCGGTAATCGGACCTCAGAAGTCAATCAGGACACGTCATGTCATCCGATACACAGTGGTACATAATAACAATACACACCATATTAGTAACGTGACGTATTCTAATTGACCTCTAGACAATATCTACATAATAATTTCACCATAAATAGTGGAAGCTGATACGACTCGATTAACTAATAAGTCAGCTAAGTATAATTGCTTTCATATCTTTGCCTACAACCCTTTTTAAGTTGCATCTCTTTGCTTGTGGTGACAAATACCCCTACAACTGTATTCCACCATTGAAGTGCAATTAAAGCCAGGCCAACATGCTTCTGCATTTAAGCTTGGAGGCCCATTGGAAAGTGGGCCAACAAGGGAACTGCGTTAGCATGCAGGTAAAAATTACAAATCAACATTTTATTTGTTATACATAATCTTCACAAATAGAAGAAGAATTAAGCTTAGTTGACGACGGTTTTTTTACTGTTTCTTAAAATAATTTTTTAATTTAAAAATTTTCAATTTTTAAATTAGAAAGCTATTTTAAGAAGCAGTAAGAAAGCCATTCCAAATGGGACGGCTTTCTTAGTGCTTTTTAAAGTAGCTTTTTAATAAAACTACTTTAAAAAATAGTAAAAAAAATCATTCCAAATGAAGCTTTAAGTTTTATTTAAAATAATTTTATTATTATTCGATTTTTTAGACATGAGTTATTAATTTTATTTAGCCACTTCTTTTCGTTACTTTTAAAAAAATTCTTGTTTTGAAAATTTGTCCTAAACAAAGCCATAATCACAAGACTTAAGGTATATTTGTAATAGTTTTTTTATTGTCCTGTCTTTCAAACAACCGATGCATATTTATTTGAATACTAATTTTCAATTAATTTTTAAAAAATTTCTACGGATGCCTTTAACTTTTCATAATCATGTTTGCTAATATGATAATTATATTAATATATAATATCAGAATAGCTTTCAAAAAAAATTATTTTATTAACATCAACTCTTTAAATATCTTAATAAAATATCACAACCATCCTGAACAGACAGTGGCTTCTCACTACTTCTTAAAGCACCTTTCTAATAAAAAATCTAAATTTTTATATTAAAGAACTGCTTTAAGAAGTAGTAAGAAAGCCGTCCCAAACAAAACCTTAGTAAGCCTATACCTGTTTTTTTATAATAATTTTAGTAAGCCTATACCTGTTAAAAATAAACAAATTATGTAAGAGAAATTTGGTAATTTTTTGTTTCGCTCTTGCTAACACTTCTATGAGAGTGTATTCATGATGGTATTTCTTTCTATTTTAGTTATTATATATGTGAAGTAGTAACTGCAAGCTCGTTCTTATTTGTTACAATTTTTTGTTTCGTTGCTAACACTTCTATGAGAGTTTATTCAATGGCCATGCTAACTTTCTCTTGCAAGGAGAGACCCATTAATTGAGAAATTATTGTATACGGAATCCAAACGTGCTCGGATGTGCGTAAACACTGCTTATTTTATTACGTATTTTTTGATACATAATTTTCTCTACGTACTTTTTGCATATTTTTTGTGTATTTAGTGAGTATTAATTATTTGCTACTTATTTTGCCACGAAAAAATTATGTATCAAAAAATACACAACAAAATAAGCAGTGTGTACGCACATCCGAACAGGTTCGGATTGCGTACACAATAATTTCTCCCCATTAATAAAGCTACAAAATCAAGGTGATCAATTTAATTAGTAGATCCCAAGTCAACTCTCTTTTATAGTTATTGAGTGAAAAGATATGTAGTTTATTTTTATCTATTGGTTGGAAATTTTAGCTACGAATGAAAAGATATTGGATTTGAGTCTTGCGTATGTGATGTATGTGTGAACTTGCCTTAACTGACCACTATACGAATATTTCTTTACCTCCTCCAAATAGAGCACAATTCAAAATATCAAAAGCTCATGCAAAGAATAATTTTATCGATAATAATATTAGATCCAAAATGATCTTCCCATGGACTCTTTTTTTTTTTTGGAGAAAACCAAATAAAGGGTCTGAGCATTAATATGACAACAAATTACAAATTCTTAAAGGGATCAAAAATTCACTACTGCTTAAAGAGCTGCATCCATAAAGTAAAAAAAGACCTTGATAATCATTGATCCCTATCTACTTACATAAATGAAAAGTAGAAAAATAGATGAAAGTAGGCAAGGAGCAAAACCCAAAATGATAGCCATCAAATGAGATAAGCAATAAGCACAAACGAAGATCAATAGGATGATATGGAGCTGAAAAAGTCGAGCCGAGCATACTTCACCAAGACGATTAACCAACGAATAACAACAGCTAAAAACCCCACACCAACAATAGAAGCAAAACAACTAGAACAAACACACCATTTGAAGTAGGAAAAAAATAGCTAGGTAAACAAAGGAAAAAAATCAGTCAAATAAATCAAATAGAGGACCACAACTAGTGGAGATGGACCAAAAACAAAATGAGAACCTGAGAATAACCTCAACTAAACAAAACATACCAAAAGAAGAGCAAAAATCAATTGAAATGATATTAGCTTATCATAATAACAACAATTGCCTCGTAACAGAGAAGACCCACAGATTGAACAAACAATAGCTAGAAAAGAAAGGAACAAAACACCAACAACAGGGCACTAAAAGAGGATCGGAACCCCTAGAGAGGGCCCAAAAAAAGGAGCACCCGAGAAGAACCTCAGCTCATCAAACCGGACAAAAAAACAACTGAAATGAAAAAAGCTCACTACCACCACAACAACAAAATCCTTCAAACAACAACATCCATCAGACAAGGAACCACTAGGAGCTGAAAAGACGCCCCAACATCAAAATCAAGAAATATAATTTAAACTTTGAGCATCAAGCAAGAAAGGAGGAACATTAGACATCCGAAAGGAGCCAAAATCATTCCTTAAAGCACCTTAACCAACCAAACCGCACAGGTGTTAGAAATCTCTTAATAGAGCAGGTTCGAAAACAAATTTACCTAACAACATCTTAATTTTATGGAAAATGTAAAAGTATTTGGGACTTAAACACTTAATATCATTGATAAACGAGATTATTCCCCAGGGTAATACAGTGATCACAAAAAAGCAGGAAACTAATTGAAAATAACTTTTTGCATATATCCAAAATTTTTAGGACCTAACCAAATGGAATTGAGATAATGTTTAGTAATATCAAGCTCAACTAGAACTCTAGCAAAAAAAGGCCTAGATGCAACCGATGTAGCATTATCAACTTGTAAAAAATGACCAAACAGGTTACCCACTCGATATAATATCCTCAGAGACTTGAAGTGGGGTTAAAGTTTAGGGAATGAACTCCATATAGGAACTATATGTGATTCCACATAAATGTCAACTAGAGAAGATCATTTATAAATTTTCATATAACATTACCTAACATAATAAACACGATGCCCAAAAATATGGTTATAATCTAGATCAATCTCTAGTTTGATAAGAATAGCGAGGATCAAGAAGAGTAGCATAAAACTCCCATTGAGCTTAGGATTAAAGAAAAATTGATGAATTAAATTCAATTTAGGTCTATGCAAAGTAAACTTGCCAACTAGAGCAAACTGAAAAAGTGCGGCTAGGTAAAGAACTTCCTCATCAAAAATCCCCAAAACTGTCATCCCACAATGAGTGGTAGACTTGAGATCTGAGGAGGAAGTAGAAGAACAGTAGAAGAACCATAAATCACATTTTTGTAAGAACAAGATTTATTAGCAATATTAAGACATCCCGAATCTTAAAGAGTAGAGCGATTGGCTGCCAAACTACCAGGGAACTCCTAAAAGCGGAGTAGACATCAAGAAAACTCAAATAAATAAATAAATAAGAGGCTAACTCGAAGAGAACAAAAAAGAAATGGCCGTCAATCAGAAGGTAGGTAGAGCGATTTGGCAAGCAAATAAACGAAATGAAGTGAACCCCATGGACTCTTTCTATTTCAAGGAATCTTCCTTAAATCAATAAGGTCAAGGAAAAAAGAAGCGGTAGGAGAATGCTCCAAATTTCACTAGAGCAATGGTAAGCTTCTTAGAAGCTGAGTCTAAAAACAAATAAAAAGTGAAATTAAGACATTAAAAAGAGCTAAGACATTAAAAAGACTCAGCTTCAATTAATCTCACTAGAGCAATGATTAAATTTTCATGACTAAAACACAAATAAAAAGGAGAGAACCTTACCCTCAAAGGAAAAGAAACAAAATAGTAAATGATATATAACAATATTAAGACATTAAAAAAAAAAATAAAGCCCTTACCTCACAAAAATGACACAAATTGAAGTCAAATTTCCAAAATAAGTAAGTGTTTGTAGAACTTAAGAAAAAATTTAATTAATAGAAAATATATTTGATTTAAGAAAAAGATGGATTAGTAGCAAAAAATTAGCCATTAGCTTAGTTAATCATATACCCCTCTCGCACCCTAGGTTTGGAAGACCGTACAGTACCCTGGCAATACATGACACGATAAAAGAATATAAATATTTGTTTTGTACTCTCAAAAGAAAAAAGTGCATAAGTCAATTATATATAAAAAAAAAAATGAAAATGAAATCAAATATTCATTACATTAATAAAAATTTAAATAATAGTACATCAAGACAATATGGCTACTAAAAGCCAAACAAGTATGAAAGAAATATCAACATGCATGAAAGGAATGATTACAACCATAACATTTATTACATTTAATAAAAGCACCTACATGAAAATATAAAAATTGATATACAAGAGTTTATGTAGTAATAAATAATGAATGATCTATTTATCATTTATGAATCTTACTAGTTAATTATGAGCATAAGCGTTAAATAAAAGATTTTACAATGACAAGGCTGACGGCATACTATCCAAAGGTCTAGCACATTAAGAAAGAAGAAAAATACTCCTAACAAATAAGGGTGCGTTTATCCCTTAATAAATAACAACTACTTACCTTTTAGACGTGCGACTCACAACTCTAAGCTTGTGAGATATTCAACAGACATAACTCCAAGGGAAATGACTTGAAAGTTCTATAAGGAGTAGAACTAAAGATTTATAAGCACATACTTCAATTCGGAATATAATGGTGAATATCCTAACAAATATTTAGTCGCACAAAAAAAAACCAAATAAATTATAAATTAATGCAATCTATTTATGACCTACCAAGGCACCCTATGGAAATCAAAACTAAAAGAAAGCTCTATAAATAATTTTGGATTAATAATACATCTAAGAGATAGAATAATATAGCTTTTGATCAAATCAAACATAAAACTTACGTAAGACCTCTTCCAAAAATAAGTTAAAATTCATTATAGCAATATATCAAGGCAACATCAAAACAAATCTAACAAAAATATTACATAAGATAGCATCTACTTCTATATCTTGGGAATAAAGAGGAAGAAAAGAGGAAGGAGAGGAGAAAAAGGAAAGTTTGAACTCACTATTGAAAGAAGTGTTTGCTATAAGCAGTTGACGATAGGAGAGGAAGAAGAAAAGAAGCAAGGGTTTGTTAGCTATGAGAGGGAGGATAGGAGATTTGATTGCTATTGTTTGAGAGAAAGGAACAAAGAGAAAGAATAAGTGAGAGATTTAATGCCCTAGGCTTCCTATTTGATTTAAATAGCGAGAGGAAAGTCGGCGAGGTGGGAATTCTATAATGCGACAAAATCACTAAATTTCCACGATTGGTTAGGAAAAATCACGACTGGGGAGGCCGCTCAGCCCATATGAGCATGAAAGCGCAAATGTTTGCTCGGCAATTCGTTTAATTAAATCTCACAAAGAGGGGAGCAGCTCGCGGGTTCTACATGTGATTTATCATGATCTAGGCAAAGGGAGGGTAACGTGCGTACCACAATTATGCATGATTCGTTCATATTAGGTGACTATACTAATTGGTATAGTTTCAACTATTAGAACCCTATCCTCGAAGAATAAGGTCATAGGTTAGATCCTTAGTCGTCATACTATATATTGCTCATTCACTAGAAAAATTTTAAGCTTGAATTTACACTTGGCTCTTAATTTAAGGATTTTTTTATCGTTGAATGACTTTTCTTAAAGTTTTATTCCTAAATTCATGCATGTCCTTTTATAAAATTTATGAGATAAGTTCCGATACATCTTTAAACAAAAAGATGAAGTAACATTCAGAACTTTAGTAGGAAGTGGTTTATCAAACAATGAGGCCAAAGCAAACAAAAAAATTTCATCATAATGGGACCTAATGTTAAGGAAAATATAAAAAAAAAAGTAAAGTGATGTGATATTCAATAATGAAATATGAACAAGGAGACCATTTTCTGATCCTCAAAAAATCTTTTTACTATATTCAACAACCAAGATAATAACACAACTAAATAATCTTGCACTCTATTAAATTTCATGTAGCCATTCTTAAGATTAAGAAGAAAAATAAAGATCTCATCCAATATTGCAACAACTCTTTAAAGCATTTCTTAATATTTAAAAAGTAGGCCTTGTGCAAAATAATTTACCAATAAGAGAAATATGATAGGGACCTATTAATTATCTAAAATGCTATTTCATAACATCAACTAGGATGACTCTGATGAAAGGAGAATCCATGATAGGATATCATTCTGAAATAATGTATAGGTTGAGGCCTTTTTACCTAGGTGATAGGAGATATGAAGCTAACCCAGTGGCCATCATAGAAGCATGATTACTTAAAAGGAGAAGAAATAAAACAAGCAATTAGGAATAGATAGATCCTAAATAATGGAGACTAGAAGCCAAACCCGTATAGGTATATGACAAAAGGCTATATGAAGAATACATCACAAAAAGAATGATAGTTGGTAGGGCTCTTATTTCTGATGAGCTTTTAGGAATGACCTCAAAAGGAGTGCCACAATTGATATAATAGGCTCTAGAGGATGAATAAGCAAGGCAAATAATTTAATAGTTGGATTTTGGAAACCAAATGAAGACCAACACCCAAACAAGTGAAACAATCTCGAGTGAAAAACTTCAACAATTTATCTCAGCAACTGCTACAAAAAAAACCGCAGAATGAAATAGTGTCCACATGGATCAAAAAACCGAGTGAAAAACCGCAGAATGAAACAATCTCGAGTGAAAAACTTCCACAGGTGTGCCTTGCAGACTCATCATTGGAGCAGCAGCTTTCAAAAAAGAAAGCCATTTTGACCAAATATTCTTTGCTTGAGCTCCTCAGACTCAACATGTTATAATAACTGTACGTGTTATATATATATATATATATATGATCTAAAACAAATGATTGTATTTGCAGAAACTGCTAACAATGAAAAAGAATATAAAAAAAACTCATCAGACTGAAAGGTTAGGACAGCCAGAAGATTTTATTGAAAATACCTGAAATATTTATATGGAGATCGGACAACTTCGATTGCTGCTGACGGCTATATTATATATATATGGAGGTTCTCGTGCTCAGGTTTATTTGGAGGCTTCCACGTACGACTTGTGCTCTTTTGTTGGGATTTCGTATGAGATAGCAGGCAGGAGATTACAGCATTGAAACCTGCAATGTAGCATCATCATGCGTGCGAGAGGTTCCATCAGTCTTCTTTTTTATTTATGTCAGTACAGTGCTCTTATTTTATACATTATGACTATGATTTTGTTTTAATGGATCGAGATGGACGACGTCATATTTATGACATATATGAATTTTTTTTCTTCTTTATCATAAATAATATATTTACTAGTTTCCGAAAATGCCTTGCATCCCATGACTTTTATACAAGTAGATTAATTTTAATATATTTTTAAAATATGAACTTCTAACTAGATGATAAAGAGCCTTACTGAATAAGTTCATCGCGCCAAAATACAAATTTCCAATACCACCATAACAAGACAAAAACCAAACAGAACAACTAAATACTCTTGCTTTGCATATTTTCTTTAGGTGTAACCGTGACACTGCTGGGTATTTTTCCTCTTTTACCAACTTTATTTCTTACACCATTTTTTGGAGAGGTCCTTGCAGGTATCCTAACGATTTTCGTGTCAAGCTTCAATAACTGCAAGGTACTCTTAGTGTGTTTTTCGTTTCCCTTTTTCCGTTTGTTTCTGTTTTTTTTGCAGGAAGATTGTGCTGAAGAAGATATTATTGCTCTTCCTCTTTTGGGTGCTGTCGTCTCACAGCCCTAGCTCTTAATTAGGTTATTTTTGTAATCATAGTAAAAGAATCCACCACCTCTTAGGTACTTTATTTTCTTTTTGGATTATAGCTCTTTGGAGCATTAGTGAGCTGGAGGAGCCTTCTAAAGACTCTGTAACCAATTTCTTGAACATTAACGCGTAGACCCCATCAGTGGGTTTTAACCAAAAAAAAAAAAAACTTCTAACTAGATGATCATATTCATTATGTTGGCCAACTTTATATACCACACCATGCAATTTATTTTGATTTGTTGATCGAAAATTTTGATTATCAAGCAAGATATTTTGAATTTAAAACTTACATGCTATGTATGTGCATTTATCTTAATTGATCTAAATATCAACAGGATGCATATCACATAAATCTTATCGTTGCCATCTATCAACCCATTCTTATTAATACGACGAAACCTTACACTCATTGCTACTTAACTAAATGCTAAAATTTATGGCATCCTCTTCAAAATCGGATAATAAATCGGCATATAGGATATCTATAGGAATATAAAAATAAAATTAAATAACAAAAATTTGTTTTGAAACTTAACGAGTAATTTTGGAAGCAATACTTTCAACCATATTATTTAATATGAAAAAAAAATGTTTATCTAATCATAATTTAATTAAAATATAAGATAGTTAATCATTTTTAAACACAAAAGTATTTAATCATAGCAGCAATAACCTCAATTTTAAATTAATATGATTTAATAATGAGTAAAAATCAAATATACCAGTTTTACCTTAAAAAAAACTGTAACTAATAATAATAATGATATGCCATATATTACTTGCTAAGAATTTAGGGAGTACCCTACACGCAGTGTGTCTAGAACAAGATTGCCAGTATATTTTTTTTCCTAAACCATCTATTCTAATAAAAAAATAAGCAAAAATGATCGAACAGTTTATATTCTATCAAGTAAATTATCTTCACCTTCCCGCTTAAATTTTTTTAATAAAATACATGAAAAGACTAACCAACTCTGATCTATACTGTAAAACGCCTTCAAAATTGAGGATCAAATTCAAAACCAGCACCAAAAACAAAGCAAAATCTGAATTAGAAGTAGCAAAATCCTGTAAGTTTTGAATTTTGCAGTCATTAATAAAGCAAACAAATTGAGATTACCAAACGTTTCCATCATGTCATTAATGACAACGACACAATACCTATTAAAGTTGAAAATTTTTTATTTGCCAGATTGATGACGACCCAATACCGGTAAAAGTTGCAGTTTTTGATTTATCACTTGCAAACAAAAACATTTGGGAATAGAGAAAGGAACAATGTAGGATTATAAACAATTGTCATGCTGGTACCAAAAAAAAAGCGGTCTACATAAAAGCAAGAGACGAAGAGAATATAATAATATAAAAAAAACATCCTTAATGATAATAAAATATTAAAATGATAAATAATATTGGTTTCTCATAAAAGAATTAGCACATGTGATAATATAGATACATAAAGCAGAGATAATTCTCATTGGCATATCAGAATCTGCTTAAGCATCGAAGAACCAAATTATGCATAGTTCAACAAAAATAGGGAACTTTAGTACCAAAAGAAAGGCACAAAATGAAGCAATATGAAAGAAGGTTAGAGAAAGAAGCTTAGAATTAGATACAACAGATAAGCCCAAGCCAGAATATAGGGACAAGGACGGCCCATTGCTATCTAAGAAAATGACAACAGGTCTAGTAAATTGAGGGGACTTCTTATAATGCTTCTTGATATTTTTCCCAGAAAAATTTACTCGAAATAACTAGAAGAATCCATTGAGTAATCATCTGATGATATGATATCATTAAAAATGAAAATTTAAACAAGCTGAGCATTTGAGATATCAATTATGTACAAAAGAAATTTTATTCAAAGGCAAAGGATAAATTATGGACACTGAAGTCCACTGAATGAAACAGAAGGGGCCGGGTAAGAGGAACATCCTACAAAGAAAGTTACCCGGCTAATGTGCTAGGGATAGGAGCAATAGGCCGTACACCATTTCTCCATGCTATCCGTAATTTTTTTTACCTTCAACTTTTTCGTGAATTTTTTGTTACATTGAAACCCAAAACATGTGTTGATTAATGACCTAGGTTATACTAGACCGTTCTCTCACCATTCCTATTTTGTCAGCAATTATTATATGAAATTGGTCAAGTTGTCACCTCTCACCCTCGACTTTTTTCTCCCTGTATCCTCCATGATTTAGGGACCTTGTTTGGCCGTCCTCAAAAAATGGATAATGCTACCTCTAATGGCTTAAGGCCTTTAGTAGCTCATGTTCTTGTGGAGTTAGATGTCACCAAACACTATCATGATAGAGTGTGGCTAGGAATTGAAAAATTCGGTTATATTCAAGTTGTGGAAATGGAGGAATTTCCTCGTTATTGTGGTCACTACAAATCGGGCATTCGAAACTGGAATGTTCTATTTTACATTCTCACCTCACCAAAGATCCCATCCCCAAACCCACCTCTATGAATGTTGTCCAAAAGGTTCACAATTATTCTCACCCCAGATAGCTAGGAAACTGTGGAAAATTTGAAAACTACAGTTGCATCCTTTTGATGCTTCCAATGTGATGGTTATTGAGGGAAATATTGATGCTACGGCTTAAGAACCCACGTTAATTCTTGATTATATTAATTTGGATAAGCAGTTAGTTGATTATTCTTTTTTGGAAGAATGTACCCCTTTCTTTTCGTGATGCCTTTAACGTCGCTGAGAAGACTCCCTAGGGCTTAAGAACCCACCTTAATTCTTGATTATATTCATTTGGATAAACAGATACTTGATTCTTCTATTTTGGAGACTATTTCTCTCTAGGTTGGCCGTGACGATGGGAATGGGTGCAATGAGGTTGAGGGGCTGTAGAGTGTAATCCTCAAACCCCTGAGGTTTCCCTTTCTTTCCGCGATGCCTTGGATGTTGCTGAGAAAACTCCAGTTATCAATTTACATGCATCTCTTGAATCTCCTCTGGTCGACCTTGTTGACCATTTTGATTGGATTTATCCTCGATAATTTGAGGACGGGGAAGATAGGGGATCTTGTGGGGATCTCTCAAACTTGTAGAAAAGTTATTTAAATGTTGTATAGGTGTTTAATGATGTCTTACTTCTGGGCTCAAGTAGGAAAAGTAAGAAAAATAAGAGTGTGTTGCAAAATTTAATGTATATTGTTGGTAGATCTACACGCTCTAATTCTCTTTATATTTCTCATGTTTCTTACCTTCGTGTGTTTTTGAGTTGTTGTGGTGTTTGATCTGGATGGGAGGTTGCAATTCGTTCCTCTGTTGATCATTTGTGTTTTTATGGTGGCTCAGTGGTTTTGGAGGTTCATTTTAGTTTTAGCTATTGTCCCTTTTGTTTTATTAGGATTATTTTATTTAGTTTGCTTTATATGGTGTTATGTCAAGTGGTTTATCTTTAGCGATGGTTGGCTCTTCATAGGCTATTTTATTGGTTAGATCATCTGGGTTTTGTGTCTTTCTTTTGGCCTCCTCTTGGGTCTTCTTTTTTCTGCTCCTTATCTGTGATGCTTTAATTTGTGTTTTGATGAATCTTGACCTATTTTTGGTTGGAGGCCTATTTTCCTTATAAATTATTGGTTCTCTCTTGGCTAGCTGGTTCATAGCTTCATTGCTACTAAAGTTGATGTGCCTTTTATCTATGGATTTGTTCTGTCTGTGATATCCTGTTTGTGCTTTTGTCTTTTTTCTACTTTAGTGAGGACCTTAAGCTATTAGGTTCTTTTTTTTCTTTGATTGTATTTCTCTGAGCAGTAGTGGCTCGAGGTCCCCTTAAGGACCTTGCAACTTTTTATTATTTAATGTGAAGGCTACTCTACGAGTTTTATCCAAAAAAAAGAACCAAAGCAGGGTGACAAGGAGCCCACACCAAAATAAAGTAAAAGCTTAGATCCTTGATTAAGCCCAATAAGGTACTAATAACAACACCAGCAAAAATTCAAAACAAGGAAAGAAAAATAGATGAAGTCAAGAATATCCACACCAGAAGATAAACAAACCAACACTCAGGAGATCACCAACTCCAACCACCAGCAAACCTCAAAAAACCAGCCAAAAAGCCAACAACATGAAAAATCCAAATACTAAACCCAAAATAACACCCAAAAAAAAACAGAAAACAACCCAAACCCAGAAGAACAAAGCCATGGACCACACCATCCAGCAGACCACCAAACCAACCCCATGGCACCCACCACAAGCACTACAGGATAACCCAAAAAACGCCAACAAAGAAGCCACCTTGCCAAAACTCATGCTGGAGCTAACCAAACCCTCAGAAAGACTACCAAACCAACCCCAAGGCAGCAACCAAAAACATCACAGGCGAAGCAAAAAAAAAACAACCAAATAACCACAAATGGAAACCACCCTGCCAAAACATAAGTTGAAGCAAACCAAATCCCCTGAACAACAGAAAGAAGGAGAGTCATCTAAGAAATTAGAAGAAGACAAGCCTCTACCAGCTAGCCACCAAAACACCCAAACGATCCAGCAAAGCAACAAACAACCCAACAACCAGGAAGACAAGACAAACCATAATAACCAAAACCCAAGGTAAACACCAACCCAGCACAACCACAGACCACCCAAAATCATAACTAGGAAAACTGGCCAGTTATGAAAACAAAAACAAAAAAGGATTAGCACTCTAAATAAAAATAAAGAAAGGAAAAAAGAAAAAAGAAAGGGAAATGAAACTGACAAGATTAGTCATTCTTATAAATATAAGGGAAGCCAACTTTGTTAAAGTCTAATCATTCCTTTGAACTGATGCATCTCCTTGATAGTGTAAAAAATAATAGGCTCATAAATGGAGGAACCTTTCATGGCAAGCCAATCAGCCACACAGTTCCCTTCCCTCTAAATATGAGTGATATTAAAAACAAACTGATTCTCCTATCATAGCAGCATTTACCCTACATAGCTTAGACTTCAACATATTTGCACTAACCAATTGATGGATCTTATACTTAACAAGAAGTATGATTCTCCCAACATTCATTTTAATGCCATTATGCTTACAATTATTCCTTCTTGCCAAAGAACCAACATAAGGATTAGAGTGAAGATATGGCCATTACTTACCAATCTTAAATACCATAGCAATTATTATAATTGGCACGAAAATTAACCTTCAAAGCATTCTCAAAAGATGATGCTTTTAAGAATACATTATCAATAGATTCCACCATAAAACAATATAGACATTTAGAAGTGATGTACATGCCTATAGTTTTTAAGTTCTCATCCATAGGAATAAAACCTTTAATAAGTCATTAAATAAAAACAGAAGTATTACGAGGGGTAGAATAATTCAAAAACTTACTAAAGATCACATTAACCTCTTTTTTTGGGACCAAACTGGTCCCACACATTCGTAAGATTAAACTTCTCATTAGCAAAAAACAACAAGTAGACATATCAAAAATGAGAAGATTAGTTGGAATATAATAAATAATATTCACAAAAATTCAGGAATAAGCTCAACAAGCCTATCCTTACACCATATGCCCTTAGTCAAAAAAGAAGAGGCTTTAATGTTAGAGATAGAATGAGTGTTTGCGAAAGAGTCAATAGAACCTACACCCATCAAATTATCTAGCCAAAAGAATGAAGAGCCATTACCAATACCCCACATTAGAGTTAGCTCACCGATCCATTTAATTTCACACAATATGGACCAAACCAGATATTGACCCTATTTATAAAAGCAATGATAAGGGTGAGAATTCTTACAGTACTTCAGATTCATACAATTAGCCACAGAAATTTATTGATCCTTAAATTCAACAAAGCTTAATCTAGAGACCATAATCCACCCTCATTACAAATACCACAATAGTTCCAAGTACTCTAGTGAATTTTTTTTATCAACTTGAGAAGAACCACAAAAACATTTATTAATGAATTTCTCAATTCTAGAGCAAACCTCTAAAGTTGGGTTAAAGAAAATAAATAGGTCTGAAATCACTACAGGAAAATCATTAATTACCGGCGGTTTGCTAACGGCCTATTTTCCGGCAATTTTCGACAGCTTTCCGGCGTCCTAATTTTTTTAAAAAAATTCCGGCGGTTTTCTAGTGGCTTTATTTCTGGCAATTTTTCTTTATTGGGTTTTTTAGCTTTTTCGACGATTTTTCTTAATTAATTTAATTAATTAATACTTTTAGTTTATTTTACTTAATTGTTAATTTAATTTAATTAATTACTAATTTATTTTAATTAATTATTAATTTAATAACTTAGTATAATTAATTATTAATAAAATAACATATTTAATTACTTTATTAAATTAATATTTT